>NW_015387721.1:361632-364655 GCF_001527695.2 Protobothrops mucrosquamatus | reverse complement strand
ATCGAGAGGAAGCATTGACACACCAAAAGGACATTCCAAATTGGTTGACTTTGAACATTTAAACTGGTTGCCTTTGAAGAGTGATGGGTGCTCCATTCCTGGAGGCATTCAAAAAGAGACTGGACAACCATTTGTCTGAAATGGTCTAGGACAGTGTTTCTCAACCTTGACAATTTTAAGGCATGTGGACTTCAACCCCCAGAATTCCACAGCCAGCATTGCTGGCTGTGGAATTCTGGGAGTTGAAGTCCACATGCCTTAAAATTGTCAAGGTTGAGAAACACTGGTCTAGGGTCTCCTGCTTGAGTAGGGGGTTGGACTAGAAGACCTCCAAAGTCCCTTCCAACTCTGTCATTCTGTCATTTATTTTATTTAACAAGGCATTGAACAAGGCCTAGGAAATAAAGGACCTTGAAATTGTCTCTCAAATTATACTCACTGTTAAAAAAATTTTATGTATATTGGTTTCAAGCCATTCTGTTCTTTCCGGCTCTTAAATTGTATTTAATCAGCTTTTAACTCATTTGAGAGCATTTTTAAAAAATGGATTTGAGACTTTTGAATGATTTCAATTAATATGTCCTACCCCAATAAAACAAAAAGTCTGTGGTCCTGTGCATGTCTTGATGGTAAGAGATTAAATGTACCATGTTAGGTTTAATGCTTTGTAACCATTTTCTTTCTCATTATGCAGACTGCTTTTTTTAACCCTTTAATTGGGAGACAAATCTTATCCTGTCAACCAAATAAGAGCACGAACAGGGGTAGCGCAATGGTTAGAATGCAGTAATTGCAGTCAAACTCTGTCCACAGTCTGGAGTTTGATCCTGACGGGCTCAAAGTTGACTCAGCCTTCCATCTTTCTGAGGTCAGTAAAATGAGGACCCAGATTGTTGCAGGCAACATGCTGTGTAAACCACTTAGAGAGGGCTGTAAAGCACTGTGAAGCGGTATATAAGTGTTACTGCCATATTGCCTTCAACAATCTGGGTCCTCATTTTACTGACCTCGGAAGGATGGGAGGCTGAGTCAACTTTGAGCCCGTCAGGATCAAACTCTGGGCTGTGGACAGAGTTTGCCTGCAATTACTGCATTCTAACCAGTGGGCTACCCCTGTTCTGCCTTTAATTAAATCACTGGTTCACTCCATCACTGGAGGTTTTTTAAGAAAAGGCTACACAGTCACTTGTCTGAGATGGTGTAGGTTCTCCTGCTTGAGCAGGGGGGTGGACTAGAAGATCTCCAAGGTCCCTTCCAGATTCTATTCTATTCCATTCCATTCCATTCCATTCCATTCCATTCCATTCTATTCTATTCTATTCTATTCTAATCTAATCTAATCTATTCTATTCTACAATGTCTACTCTACTCTACTCTACTCTATTCTACAATGTCTATTCTACTCTACTCTACTCTACAATGTCTATTCTATTCTATTCTATTCTATACTCTACTCTACTCTGTTCTATTATGTCTATTCTATTCTACTCTACTCTACTCTACTCTACTCTACTCTACTCTACTCTACTCTACTCTACTCTACTCTATTCTATATTCTATTCCATTCCATTCCATTTAAAGATTCTATTCTATTCTATTCTATTCTATTCTATTCTATTCTATTCTATTCTATTCTATTCTATTCTATTCTATTCTATTCCACAAATGTAGGCTTGTGAGACCCAGCCTTCGAGATCCATCTGCCTTAGTTTCCATAATGTTCACTTCCAGCAGGAGGGCATGGTTTATTTCTATGCTCTTCGTCATGAGCCAGTCCAGCCTTCATGGTGCATAAGAGCAAGTGGGCATGTCTTCCTAATGGAGGCACGGCCCCCAAATCCTGGGACATTCATGTTGCTTCCTTGTCCTTCATGTTGCTTCCTCTGTTTTTACAGGAAACTATGCCACAGACACCGATCTTTTCCAGCATGCTCGGGACGGGATGTAGAGGACAGGTGCAACCAGACACAGGCGAGAGGAATGGCGATCCTGTTTATCAGGATGGGAACCTTATTTCTGGATCTCTGGAGGTCCTCATCCAGCATCTGGTGCCCACCATGGATTACTATCCAGATGTAAGTAGATGGTTTATTATGCCACTCATCTTTTGCTCTTGGTTTCCTAGATTTGTTGTACACAAATATACTTGTTCCAGTGGAACAACCTGCCTCCAGAAGTGGTGAATGCTCCAACACTGGAAGTTTTTAAGAAGAGACTGGACAGCCATCTGTCTGAAATGGTATAGGGTTTCCTGCCTGATCAGGGGGTTGGACTAGAAGATCTCCAAGGTCCCTTCCAACTCTGCTATGCTGTTATTCTGTTAATTAAATATTATTTGATTCTTTCATTCCTGTTGACACCCACAACTGATATGTCTTGTCACTCTAGTTCCACTACTCACATCCTGCACAACTGAAACACTGAATTCCTTTTTTCTTTCCTCCTGACCTGGCAACTAATGCATTCTCATCCAGGGCTGAGCAAGTGAAAATTCCACAAGAGTGCACTTCTGTAATAGATCAGGCAAACACCTGCCTTGGACATTCTGATGTTAATTTTGGGACTGCATCAGCACACAGTCCAGTGGGGGTGAAAAATCTGCTTCTTCACATTTTCATTATGCTTCTCTAGAGAGGAATTACAGTAATGTCCCAGGGAGGGAGGGAGAGAGAGGGGGGGAAGGAAGGAAGGAAGGAAGGAAGGAAGAAAGAAAGAAAGAAAGAAAGAAAGAAAGAAAGAAAGAAAAGAAAAAAGAAAGGGAAGGAAGGAAGAAAGGAAGGAAGAAGGAAGGAAGGAAGGAAGGAAGGAAGGAAGGAAGGAAGGAAGGAAGGAAGGAAGGAAGGAAGGAAGGAGAGGGAGATGACTATTATAGTTAAATTAGAAGTGCAAAAAAATAAAAGTTGCAAGAAATAAAGAGAAGGAAGGAAGGAAGGAAGGAAGAAAGAAAGAAAGAAAGAAAGAAAGAGAAGGAAGGAAGGAAGGAAGGAAGGAAGGAAGGAAGGAAGAAGAAGGAAGGAGAGGGA
>NW_015387721.1:357079-360626 GCF_001527695.2 Protobothrops mucrosquamatus | reverse complement strand
AGAGGGAGATGACTATTATAGTTAAATTAGAAGTGCAAAAAAATAAAAGTTGCAAGAAATAAAGAGAAGGAAGGAAGGAAGGAAGGAAGAAAGAAAGAAAGAAAGAAAGAAAGAGAAGGAAGGAAGGAAGGAAGGAAGGAAGGAAGGAAGGAAGAAGAAGGAAGGAGAGGGAGATGACTATTCTAGTTAAATCTGAAGAGTGCAAAAGAAGAAGAAAGGAAGGAAGGGAGGAAGGAAGGAAGAAGCAAGGAAGGAAGGAAAGAAAGAAAGAAAGAAAAAAAGAAAAAAAAGAAAGACAGCCCTTTAAAGACAGCCCTTTTAACTTCTTCTACCTCATTTGAACTTTGACATCCTAAAAACCGCCAATAATGCATCTTGAGCTAAGCCCCTTTAGAGAGAAAGCAAGAATTATTTCTCCTTTAGAAGGAAGGAAAAGAGAAGGAAGCGGGAAGAAGGAAGCAGAGAGAGAGAGGTGACTAACTATCCCAGTTCAATGAGAAGATACAAAAAAACAAAAGAAGAAAGAAAGAGAGAGAGAGAGAGAGAGAGAGAAAGAGAGAGAAATTTTCACTAGGAGGGAGTACCCTTTTTTTTTTTCCTTCTGTCATGCTAGGGAAAAGAAGAAAGAAAGAAAGAAAAAAAAAACGCAGGCACCCCGGGAAAATCCACTCGCGTGGAAGAAGAGTTTGTTTGGCACCCAGGGAAATCTGCGTCCTAACTAAGGGCCGTGAACCTCCGTGTCTGGAATGTAGGAATGGCATGTGCTTAGCGCTCGCCCTCCATGCGTGACCATCGCAAACAGCCGTTTCTCCAGAGGCTCCAACGAATAAAACACTTCCAGACTCAGCATAAACTGAGGGGGCACAATATGCTCTTGGGTTTTTGTTTTTTTTTCCCCCTCCTTTCTTCTTCCCCAGAAAAGATTTCTACATTCTTGTTCCTTAACTAGCAGTTACTATTTTAGTCTCTCTTCTCCTCCTGGCTCTTTCACCCTCTCCATCCTCCTCCCTCCATTCCCTTATCCCGTCTCTTAGCAACAAGTTTGGGCACCGGAGGAATTCCCTCCCTTCTTTCCGATGTTAACACCCTGAAGCCTTCTTTGGTTCCACTTCCAGCTCATTCCCAAGGATTTTCTGTTGTTGTTGTTGTTTTTCCTTTGCCCCCAAATTTGTGTAATCTTCTGACAACTACACAGGAGATAATGGTTCGGCTCAAGGTTTTCTCATTCCTTCCTTCCTTCCTTCCTTCCTTCCTTCCTTCCTTCCTTCCTTCCTTCCTTTCCTTCCTTCCTTCCTTCCTTCCTTCCTTCCTTCCTTCCTTTCCTTCCTTCCTTCCTTCCTTCCTTTCCTTCCTTCCTTTCTTTTCTTTCTTTTCTTTCTTCCTTCCTTCCTTCCTTCTTCTTTCCTTCCTCCCTCCCTTTTCTTCCTTCCTTCCTTCTTTCCTCCCTCCTTCCCTTCCTTTCTTCCTTCCTTCTTTCCTTCCTCCCTCCCTTTTCTTTTCTTCCTTCCTTCCTTCTTTCCTTCCTCCCTCCCTCCCCTCCTTCCTTTCTTCTTTCCTTCCTCCCTCCCTCCCTTTTCTTTTCTTTTATTTTCTTCCTTCCTTCTTTCTTTCCTCCCTCCCTCCCTCCCTTCCTTCCTTCCTTCCTTCCTTCCTTCCTTCCTTCCTTCCAAGGGGGAAGTGGACAGATGTTTGTATAGTTAAAAATATCTTATCCTGATTTCACTTCTTTAAGAACAATTGTATATTGAAAAGTTTAGCCGTCCTTCCTCCTTCCTTTTACTGACCCAATTCCTTCCTTCCTTCCTTCCTTCCTTCCCCATTGGTTCAGAGGAGCTCTTTGTTTGAGGGACATGGGGGATTAAGTCAAAAGGCTGGAAGATTTGGTCAGTGTTATTGTATGAAGCTTCAAAAGGAAATCAACCTGACTGTTTTTTTGGAAAGACAGACACTGAAGCTGAAACTCCAATACTTTGATCACTTAATGAGAAGAGGGGATTCCTTGGAGAAGATCCAGATGTTGGGAAAGATGGAAGGTGAAAGGAGAAGGGGACAGCAGAGGAGGAAATGGTTAGACGGTGTCATTGACATGATGGACATGGGTTTGGGCAGACTCTGGGAGACAATGAGAGGACAGGGTGTGCTATGATCCATGGAGTCATGAAGACTCAGACACAACTTAATGACTGAACAAGAACAAGAACAAAACATCATGATGGAATGCTTAGTAGACCATGGGAACACCAAGCAAGACAGTCAAGAGAGGAAACAGAGACATCACAGATTGCTGAATTTGGCTTAGAAAGCACGAAAAGTAATGTCTCAATCAACCCTGACTGTTCTTTGGAAGGACAAATACTGAAGCTCAAATACTTTGGCCACCAAATGAGAAGAGGGGACTCCTTGCAGAAGACCCAGATGTTGGCAAAGATGGACGGCGAAAGCAGAAGGGGACGGCAGAGGAGGAGATGGTTAGACAACAATGAACATGAATTTGGGCAAACTCCAGGAGACACTAGAGGACTGGATAGGGGGGAGGCTGACATGCTATGGTCCATGGGATCATGAAGACTCAGGCATAACTTAGAGAGCAAACAATAACAACAACAACAACAACAACACTCCTATGAAGCAGTTCTTTGCCTAAGTTGTTTATTGCAAGGTTGGGCAACTGTACTCGCTGTTAAAAGTTTTTATGCAAACTGGAAGTTTTCAAGAAGAGATCGGACAACCGTTTGTCTGAAATGGTATAGGGTTTCCTGCCTGAGCAGGGGGTTGGATTAGAAGACCTCCAAGGTCCCTTCCAACTCTTGTTATTCTGTTATGTAATAGGGAGGAAAAGAAATGGGCTTGAAGTCAACACTTCGAAAGGAAGGTTGGGGAAAACACCCCCCTAACACTGTGGCGTTGTGTTTATCCACACTTAGACCAGATAGCCAGCAAAGGAGAAGGGGGTAGGAAAAGAAATGAGGCAATTGTCATTTCTGAACAAGCTGTACTTGCTTGTTCCTGTCCTTGCAACCTACATCAATCATCAGTCACATCAAGTCAGCTATCTCCATGCAGGCAGACAGATCAAGGGCTAGGTCTCCCTTCCTGTCTGGGGCCAAAGATCCCTCCTTATTCCCATTGCATGAAACAGCCAGAATTAATTTCAAGACTTCCTCCGTGGAGGTCTGCTTATCACTCCTCGCTCACCCAAACCATGCATGTTGTCGGGTTGTTGTTTTTTTAAAAAAACCCAATCCTAACAATCTGTCCTCTTGTAGAGATGGTTTTTTTTTTCAAACACAGGTAGTCCTCAACTAACAACAGTTGAATAGAATAGAGATGGAAGGGACCTTGGGGGTCTTGTAGTCCAGCCTCCCCCCCACTCGAGCAGGAGAACCAATACCATTTCAGAGAAGTAACTGTCCACTCTCGAAGAAGAAGAAGAAGATGAAGACGAAGAAGAAGACGAAGACGAAGAAGAAGAAGAAGAAGAAGAAGAAGAAGAAGAAGAAGAAGAAGAAGAAGAAGAAGGAGGAGGAGGAGGAGGAGGAGGAGGAGG
>NW_015387721.1:353444-356485 GCF_001527695.2 Protobothrops mucrosquamatus | reverse complement strand
GGAGGAGGAGGAGGAGGAGGAGGAGGAGGAGGAGGGAAAAAATAAAGCTTTGTAAAACTAGAGGCAATTCTAATTCACCCAAAGTGACAAAAACGGGCTATATGGAACTCAACAAATGTGGCCATACCTGAACGGCGTTCAAAGCGAATCCCTGTAAATCGGGATTTGCAGCTTTCAGCAAAAGCTCTCTTGCTTTTGAGAGCTAATCAGGACCTCCCAGAAACAGATTGAGCCAAGATTCATTACAACGGGTTTTACGCTAAGCATAAAGGCCTCCAAAACCTTTATGAAACCTAAGTCTGGCTTCGGTTTGGAAGAGACGCACAGAAGCTTTTCGAGACAAAAATTTTTTCAAAGAATCAAAGCCAGAAAAGAAATAGAGTTGGGAAAGGAAAAAAAATAAAATCTTTTGGTGCCCTATTTCGGTCCCTTGAACTGCAGCTGCCGAAAGCTGCGCGGGGCGTTCAAAAGGCCCGTTTTTGCAAAGTGGATTCCGCAACAGACGAAAGCCATTGCTTTGAAGTGTTAGGCCGGTCCTCATTTTTGCAAAATTTGGGCAGCTGTCGAAAGCCATCCCCAGGTGCCTGGTGTGTTTGTGCATGTATGCAGTGACACCGCTTCTAAAAAGGCTGCTGGCTGGGGGGGGGGAGGGTGAATCAGCTGTTCCACGCAGCAACGCACATGTGTAAATAACACAGCTAGCTTTCAAAGCAGCCTTGCGAGTCTGGTTTTGTCGTCAAAAGAGAACCGACGTTGATGGGAAAACATGGATGGAAGGGATCTTGGAGGTCTTCTAGTCCAACCCCCTGCTCAGGCTGGAGACCCTATACCATTTCGGACAAATGGCTGTCCAGTCTCTTCTTAAAAACTTCCAGTGTTGGAGCATTCACCGCTTCTGGAGGCAGGTGGTTCCACTGGTTAATTGTTCTGACTGTCAGGAAGTTTCTCCTTAGTTCTAGGTTGCTTCTCTCCTTGATTGGTTCCCATCCGTTGCTTCTTGTTCTGCCTTCAGGTGCTTTGGAGAATAGCTTGACACCCCCCCTTCTCTTCTTTGTGTATGTGTGCTTCTCAACTCTGCCCACCTCTATCTTCAATCTAAGCTCTACTTGAGAGGCACAAACATGGAAGGCCGCAGAGAATTTGTGTGATCGCATTTCTAGTGGAGGTTTCTTACGCCTCCTTATTATGGAGTATTTTGATTGTCCTATGGCTAGCTCTGAGACTATGTTTTGGTCAACACATAACCAATTCTTGCCTTGTATGTATCTGGGAAGCTCAGCAGACATCCATTTAATAAGCTACTTCACCCTGATAGAGCATTGATTTGACACTTTCCAGCATTGATATGACGCTTTCTGGGGATGCTTTGATACAGTTTGGAGTTGTGTTGTTTGAATTTCTTTGGTATTCGGGGGGGGGGGGGAATGTTTATCATCCCTTATTGGTTTAATTCTGATATTTGCAGTTTTGTTCCATAAGCTATTGGGGAGGATTGCTAGCCCAAAGGCAACTACAGTAGTGGCCAAAATTGTGGAAACCTTTTGGGAAAAGTGTACAGTAGAAATGCCACCTTTGGTTAAGTTTCCACCCATTTTTCTTCTAATTTCTTTATAACTGTAGCCTTGTTCACTTAATAATACTATTTTACATCGCTTTCTGGGTAACCAGTCAACTCTTTGCACCATTACTTTAGCTTAATTGCATTTTACAAGCTCACTGAATGAAAGAACACCAAAAAACCCAACCAACTTGATAGCCATCACATAACACACTGACAAACGTCCTCCTCTCAGCTTCAATACATGACATCAATAACTGAATCCTAACTGTGATCCGACTGGCTCATGGCCAAAACAAGATGACACCAGATTGGCTCTCTAAACACTCATGCTCATTGGCTACCATCAGATGAAGGAAAGCTACCTGAGATCAACTTAAGCAAGTTGTGCTTCCTTTTTCTGGTTATTTGGCTATAACTTTTCATAGAATACAGTACAGATCATTGAACAAACTATGTTGCATTACGTTCATGATTAAATTATCTTTCCATTGATATATAATTTTATGGTACTACTCAAAAAAAAAAAAAAGTGGTGTTCTTAGCCATCCAACCTTAAAAATACCCTTTTCCCAAAAGGTTTCCACAATTTTGGCCACTGCTGTAACTAATGGTGTGTTTGGTCATCATTTTTCAAATGTTAAGTTACTTTCTGTTTCTTTCTCCTGTCTTTTCCATCCAGAGGACGTACATTTTCACCTTCCTCTTGAGCTCCCGGGTCTTCATTCATCCTCATGAGCTCTTGGCTAAAGTTGGACACCTCTGCCTTAAGCAGAAACAGCAGCTGGAGACCGGGGTGGAAGCAGACAAGGTAAGGGAGCGATCAAGTTGTTCTCCAATTTTTAGCTTTGTATTTCCTTTCCTTCTGCAGTGACATCTACATCACTAATGGCCAAAATAGGTCCTTCACCTCATGGCATAAGTTAACGAACACAAGTCAGCTCCTGGACAGTAGAGGTCTATATTTATATTTAATGACAGGAACTTCCTTACCTATTGTATCTTTTTAGGCTAGCATAATGTTATTTTTCTGCGTAAGAGCTGAATAGAACTTGTTGAGAAACTGGAATAAGCTACTGTTTACTGTGGGGTCTTTGGTGCTCTCTGAGCCTGGTGGGTTATTTGCAGATTTTTTTTGCAGACACTTCATTAACCAAACTTGGTAAAATCATCACTGCTAGAAGAGAGAGGGGTTTGTGGAGAGGAGGAGGAGGAGGAGGAGGAGGAGGAGGAGGAGGAGGAGGAGGAAGTGGTGGTCCTTGGTGCTCTCTAAGCCGTAAAACGTCTAGCAAAAGAATTATATTTGATGAGTTTGTTCTATATCTTTAGTCATTGATTCTCTTGATAGAGAAGAATATTTGGTCCCTGGTGCTCTCTGAGCTCGGCTGTTTTCTTGCAGACGTTTCATTACCCAAACTAGGTAACATCATCACTGCTAGACGAGAGAGTGGTTTGGAGAGGAGGAGGAGGAGGAGGAGGAGGA
>NW_015387721.1:349868-352578 GCF_001527695.2 Protobothrops mucrosquamatus | reverse complement strand
AGGAGGAGGAGGAGGAGAAGGAGGAGGAGGTGGACGACGATGACGACAATGACTGTGGGGTCCTTGGTGCTCTCTGAGCTTGCAGACATTTTATTACCAAAATAGCTAACATCATCAGTGCTAGGGGTTAGTGTTAGCCTCCTCCTCCTCCTCCCCCCACTCCCTTACAACACTGATGATGTTACCTAGTTTGATAACTAAACGTCTACAAGAAAACCACCAAGCTCAGAGAGCACCAAGGACCCCACAGTTCAATCCCGAGTTACATTATCTTCTCTTCTAGCTTGCTAACTGTTTCAGGTGTCAATTTGTGATATCCGGAGCAACACAATTCCGCCCAAATTCCCAGGCAAAGTCTCTCTCAATTTCATTCTGCAGGTCAACACTCCATAAACATGGACATTCTTTGACGTAAGCATGAATTATTCAGGAACTTAAAGAGGCAAATTTGGTTTCTGAAATACGCCTGAATCCCCTGTAATTAGCAAACCAACAACCTGGAATAACTCGTCACTGGAGGCTTTTAAGAAGAGACTGGACAGCCATTTGTCTGGAATGGCATAGGCTCTCCTGAATGAGCAGAGGGTGGGACTACAAGACCCCCAAGGTCCCTTCCAACTCTGTTGTTCTGTGCTCAATGTTCAGTCAACCTGAACAGAGTTATATCGGAGCAATATTTTTTTATTTCCATTTGGCTATGCTTTCCAAGAGAGGATTAGAAACTGGGAAGCTGTGCAAAGGCTAAACAAGAAGTGGTTTGGAGGATAAGATTTCATTAACTTGAAGAGAGGGGAAAATAAACCTATTTGCAAAGCTTAACAGAGGCATTCCATGCCTCTTACTGTTGAGACTTTGAATGTTCCCATCGTAATGTTGAAATGGGGTACAGAAACGCGTCTTGCATTTCTCTCAGCTCCTCCAGTCGAAAAATGGGAAAGTTCCACTTTTAAAATATGCACGTTTTCCATCAAGAGCGCAAGGATTTTTTTCCTTTAAACCTAATTTTTGAAAATTCAACAAAAAGGACAGTGGGGATATCAATCCAAGGGGACCAGGATGGCCTAATCGGGAAGGTTTACCCACACACACAACATACACAGCTAAAAAATATTGGCAGAAACACTCTACAAAATCAAAGCTGGTTGATGGTGTGTACATAGAAACATGTGCAGGAAATCCCGTCTTGTGGTTACGCACCAAACTATTTATCCTTCCTATGTGAGCGTCACCGGCGACTAGCGAAATCTCAAGGAAACGGTTCCAAATCATATAAGCCGGCGGATTAAAAACCAAAATTCAGTATGGCTCAGATCAACTTGGGAGGTTTTGCTGGTTGACTTGACAAGTCGACGTCTCAAAATTCCCAACTGCATTACGCATTCGGTGGGATGTGAACCTTGCCAAGGAAGGCTAAACAGAAAACCAAAGGAAATCCCTCGGACTTTAGGAAAACAATCCTAATACACTAGTGGCCACAACCTTGTGGGAAAAGCGTATTTTTGAGGTTTGGTGGCTAATAACACCACTTTTTTTGGGGGGGGAGTAGTACCATAAAATTATATATCAATGGAAAGATAATTTAATCAAGAATGTAACGCGACAAAGTTTGTTCAATGATCTGTACTGTATTCTATGAAAAGTTATAGCCAAATAACCAGAAAAAGGAAGCACAACTTGCTTAGGTTGATCTCAGGTAGCTTTCCTTCACCTGATTGTAGCCAATGAGCATGAATGTTTAGAGAGCCAATCGGGTGTCATCTTGTTTTGGCAATGAGCCAATCAGATCACAGTAGGATTCAGTGATTGATGTCGTGTATTGAAGCTGAGAGGAGGACATTTGTCAGTGTGTGATGTGATCGCTATCAAGTTGGTTGGGTTTTTTGTGTTCTTTCATTGAGTGAGCTTGTAAAATGTAATAAAATTAAGGTAATGGTGCAAAGAGTTGATTGGTCACCCAGAAAGCGATGTAAAATAGTATTATTAAGTGAACAAGGCTACAGTTATAAAGAAATTAGAAGAAAAATGGGTGGAAACTTAACCAAAGGTGGCATTTCTACTGTACACTTTTCCCAAAAGGTTTCCACAATTTTGGCCACTACTATACATATCCCAGACAGTTAACAGGGAACAATTTTCTTAGCATCTTCACTTTGTTCTGTTTGGTATACCTAAACAAAATTGTTTCAAAACATGTCCTTATGCAACACGCTGATTTGTTACAAAATTTGGAACAAGCATCTGACTTGTTCTTAAATGTCAGATCCCACCTAAGAGTTTGATCTCTTTCAAGGCAATGTCTCCCCTTCGTGTTGTTTACACCGGGTCTGAAGCTGTTTTGCAAATGCAAGTGGATAGTTGTGACTTTCATATCTGTCTACAAGTATCAAATGCAGAAGGAACAAATATTTCGGGTTACAAACTCACTGAACTGAGTTTGATTCTGCAGACATACAGTATATTCTGTTATTTTCCAGGGAACGATCTCCGTTGCTCTTGTTTTCTTCTAGGGTTTTTAGATAGATAGATAGATAGATAGATAGATAGATAGATAGATAGATAGATAGATAGATAGATAGATAGATAGATAGATAGATAGATAGATAGATAGATAGATAGATAGATAGATAGATAGATAGATAGATAGATAGATAGATAGATAGATAGATAGATAGATAGATAGATAGATAGATAGATAGATAGATAGATAGAT
>NW_015387721.1:314427-348792 GCF_001527695.2 Protobothrops mucrosquamatus | reverse complement strand
CAGGCAGGCAGGCAGGCAGGCAGACTTCCCAGTCTAGCTTTGTGGAGCCTCGTCTAATCACTAATCAACTCTGATTCTGCAAAGGTTTTTTGAGTTCAACCCAAATCCTGAATGCTGCCTGCGTTAGTACAGTGAGAGAAAGTGATAGAGCTGCTTAAACTTGATCCCTGGAAATTTAGGAGAAGAAAAAAAACTGATTGGACCTTGCTCTATCGCCCTCTCCTTCCTAACCCCTTTGTAATCCTATTATAAAGTCATCAGTATCTTAAGAACATCACAATGGATAGCAGCAGTTGTTTCCATGCTGTTGCCAGGGAGAACACATGGATGTTTCCACAGATGACAAAAAATCTGAGCTAGATTTGGAGTCTCACTCAAACACACACCCTTGTTTTTTCATGTGATAAGGCTCAAGGAAGAATTTCTGGGATTATTATTATTTTAAGCAGAAGTCGTAACTTCAACCGAGCATTCTCTTGTAGAGGAAATTCTAAAAAAATACAACTTCCTTTTTTTTTTTTTTCCTAAAGGGAATTGGGCTAATCTGTTGGACTCTCTCAATTCCCATGCAAGGGTGCAGAGCAGAGAAGGAACAGCCCATCTTCCTTCCCCTTTCGAAGGAGGGAGAAAGAGTCACGAACTTTTCAGCTGATCTGATTAGAAGGGTGAACAAAGGAAGTCCTTGCTTCTCACAGAGAAAATCTCTCAACCCACTCCCAGAACAAGCATTTAAGCATTTCCCATCCTTGAGAACTAGCTTTCCATTAATACCCAGCCACCCATACTAATATAAAGAAACAGGATGAAGTTATGACAACAATGGACACCAGGAGCAAGGAACAAAACTCCCTGTGACCGAGGTGGGGGGGACCAGGAAGTCCCCCACCCTCCGAGACATGGTTGACTGACTCAAGAATAAGGAGCCATATTTCCAACTTTCTCTCCAACAATGTCCCATTGAAACCTGATCATCTTTGAATCCAAGCTAATGCCCAATGAAGCTGGAGGAATCATGTCTCTCTTTACAATTGGATTGCGCTAGGCCAGGGGTAGGCAACCTTGGCTCTTTTATGACTTGTGGACTTCGATACCCAGAATTCCTAAACCAGCCATGCTGACTCCGGAATTCTGGGAGTTGAAGTCCACAAGTCATAAAAGAGCCAAGGTTGCCTACCCCTGCACTAGGCAGAGTTGCACGGTTTTCTTCCTGGCAAGAAGTTCTCCCACCCACCTTGGCCAGCCATTGAGTGGTGTGCTAGGGTGATCCATGCACAGGAACGGAGCACCCACCACCTCTGGAAGCAAAAGAGTAAATAAATACAAATCGGCCCTTTCCTTGGTTTCCATTCTCCCTTTTTCTAATCGATGGTTCAAAATTTGGTGTCAGGTGTAACTTAGAAACCAGGAACCCCATGAGTTTGTATCAAGTGAGTACAAGTTCATTCCACGCTAACTCTCTATGAGAGTCTGAACTACTAACAGTCAAAGCAAATTGGCGGTAGATAAGGGTCAACAGAATTCAAGGAGGGCTGCACCTAGATCTCTTGTAGGTACAAAGGAATTTAGGACTGATGACACGTTTGACCCTTCCCTCAGTCTCAGCCTGGTCATCTCCTGCCGTTGGCACTGAACAGCATCACAAACTTGCCGAACATTCAAAGTTAGGAAGATTCTGGGTCCCCCAATTAACCACCTTCTGTTCTCATTTAGGGGAAGCTCAAGGCCTTCGCAGCAAAGATAATCCAGCTTCTGAAAGGATGGACTGAAACATTTCCATATGACTTCCAGGATGAGAAACCTATGAAGGAGCTAAAGGAAATTGCTCACCGGATCACCCAGTGTGATGAGGTAAGGAAGAAAAAAGAACGAGTGGTGTAAAAAAAAAAGTCTCATTTTACCAACCCATGTATTAACTTGTCAAAGGGAAAAAAATATTTACTGGTAGCAGTAGATCTTGTCGTAGGCAGCACCGAGGGACGGAAGGACTGTTGGCTGTAATTTCCTCTGCCAATTCAGACATGGAGCACTTTAGATCTGAAGCACCTTTGGGTGCACACCCATGTTTTCCAAAACGTGTTCCTCTTCCAAAGCCCAGCCAAGATATAGCAAAACTAGAAGAAAACATTGAACATTTAGAGCGGTGGTGGCGCAGTGGTGAGAACGCAGTATTGCAGGCTAACTCTGCACACTGCCTGCAGTTTGATCCTGACCGGTTCAAGATTGGAGCTGTGGTGGCGCAGTGATGAGAACGCAGTATTGCAGGCTAATTCTGCACACTGCCTGCAGTTTGATCCTGACCGGCTCAAGATTGACTCAGCCTTCTGTCCTTCCGAGGTCGGTAAAATGAGGACCCAGATTATTGGGGGCAAATAGGCTGACTCTGTAAACCGCTTAGAGAGGGCTGTAAAGCACTACGAAATGACACATACGTCTAAATGCTATTGTTATTTAAACCCCTCCATTTTTTCAAGAATGCTTTCTTGCAGAGCTAAACTGGGATGTTTTTTTTTTAGCCCCGATGCATTGAATCAGCTGCCAAAATAGTACCGTGCGTTGCTCTTGATAGAAACAATTATTTATCGGTTGTGAGAATACAGCCCAGGCTTGCGATTTGCTTCTTTTCCTTTCCTTTCCTTTCCTTTCCTTTCCTTTCCTTTCCTTTCCTTTCCTTTCCTTTCCTTTCCTTTCCTTTCCTTTCCTGGAAAGCAACAGCCTCCTCATTTTGTTACCTAATGTTGCTGCTGGGCAGTGTTTGCTCACTTCCAAAACAGGAGCTTGAATTGATCGTTCTAAATGGAGTGAGGATTGATAGATCCCTAATCTTCCCTTCCTAGAGACGTTGGAGAAAGAAAGAGAGAGAGAGAGAGAGAGAGAGAGAGAGAGAGAGAGAGAGAGAGAGAGAGAGAGAGAGAGAGAGAGAGAGAGAGAGANAGAAAGAAAGAAAGAAAGAAAGAAAGAAAGAAAGAAAGAAAAATTAACAGCTGTAAAACAGAGAGCACCTCTGATGATTAAAGTTGACACTTAACTATTAAGAGTGCCGTCAGCCGGACATGTTCCAATTTGTCAGGCCAGCTGTTTACTGGAATGTCACATCCTAAGGGCCAGAAGGTCATATGGCTGATGATGTGGTGAAGGTCATATGGCTGATGATTAGAAACATGGTATGTTAGCATAATAAGAGTCTTTAAAGTGGATATTTCTTCTTTGAGATGATGGGTTTTTTTTAAAATGATTATTTGCAAGGATTGTTTTGATTTTACATCACATGTTTTAGAAATGTTGTGTCTTCTTTTGCTTGCTCTATCAGTTTTGATCCGGCCCTATCCTTGTTTCAGTGAGACAGTCTTCTCAGCCAAAGTAGCAGAGGATCACGTAAACCAGGGGTGTCCAATTCTGGCCACTCTAATACTTGGGGACTTCAGCTCCCAGAATTCCCTGGCCAGAATGGGGAATGCTGGGAGTTGAAGTCCACAGGTCTTAAAGTTGCCAAAGTTGGACACCCGTGGTGTAAAACCATATGTCATGGTTCCGACAGATGAAACTCTTCAACAAAACTCGAGGCATTGTTTACCTTAAGGAATCTTTATTTGAGTAGCATAACATCGCAGTAACACAGTCGAAGCCAAAAAACTGAGTTCCTCTCACCTGAGCACATCATATCAAAGCACAATTCCCTCCTCCAGCTGACAGTCATAAATCACATTCCCCAATTAGTTTGAAACGAGGGCTTCCCCTCCAGCTCTCCAGCCTGCCAATTCTTATCATCTCTTATTTCAATAACCTTGGTTCTCACACTAGGTTCAGTATTATTATGTCTAGCTAGACTCTCATGCACATTCCTCCCCCCTCCCCAACATCATCTGACTCTGAAAGCAAAAAGAAGAAAATGGTTGCATATGCATTTGTTGTCAATGCAAAAACATCCAATGTTAGCAGCGTTGACACCATGCATGTGTCTCCCCGTAGCCATTTACCATTCCTTTACATTTATATACTTGGATTAAAAAAAAAATACCAAGCCATTTCTAAAGGGCTTTTAATATTCTTTCCTTTTCTTGATGCTCTGAATATATATATATATATATTGCTGACATGCTAACATCAGATGGGTTTGTCCTGGAGAGTCTAGCATGACACGAAGAGATTCTATTGTTACTGTTGTGTGGTTCTTCCTATCTAAGTGGGCAAAAAAAATTGCACACATGCCCGAAATTTCAGGAACAAGGAAGCATATTATTGTATTGGCTTGTTCTTTCAAGTCTGATTTCTGAACAGAGTCTCTTAACCGCAAGAAGCATCCACGCCTACGCAGGCAGGATGCAGAAGTTTAACCAACATTCATTAAGCAGGTTTTTGAGATCCCAATTAAGTTGCAAAAAGAGTTTAGCATCTACATCATCAAGAATTTACCTTAATCCTCCAGTTACGACGCTGCCATAAGTCTGTGCAGCTCCTGTCCTCTGGAATGACCTACCCCCCGACCTACGTACAACTACGGACCTGCGCCTCTTCCACCGAGCCTTGAAAACCCATCTATTCCATGCGGCCAGCCTGGCGTAGTTTTGATTGGGCTTTGCTAGGGGTTTTATATGGGGTATTTTAGAGCAGGCTTTTTATTCAATATTTATTGTGATTTTTATTATTGCCTGTTCACCGCCCTGAGTCCCGTAAGGGAGATAGGGCGGTATATAAATTTAAATAATAAATAAATAATAAATAAATAAACTGGTTGGACCTAATTAGGAAGCTAGAGTTTTTCTCCAAGATGGAAGGCGGGAAATACTTGTGGCAGGACTTCATATTACACCAATAACCAGTTTGAACAGTGAAGGTTTTTTTTAAAAAAAAATTGAACACTTTGATGTGGAAAGTTTTCTTGGAGTCTTAGCAGACAATCAGTTAAATATTGGGTGAAACCTGGCTTAATAGCAGTAACTGTGAGAGGGATCTTGGAGTCTTAGCGGACAATCAGTTAAATATTGGGGGGAAACCTGGCTTAATAGCAGTAACTGTGAGAGGGATCTTGGAGTCTTGGTGGACAATCAGTTAAATATGAGTCAGCAGTGGGTGGCGGCAGCCAATACAATCCTTAGTTGCATTAACAAGGGATTATATCAAGAGCACTGCCCAGAATAATTTACCTGTCCTCACCCAGGAAGAAACACTCTTGTATTTTTATGGATTAGGAAAATGGAACGGTCAAGAAGATCATCAGCCAGATGACGCAAGAGCTTCTGATGGCTCTCGCTGCCCGTAATCAATACCAAGAAATCCGGGAGAAGTTTCGTCAACCGGGGATGGACAAAGGCCCAATCCTTAAAACAAAGCCACAATCATCCCAGAAGGACATTCTGAGTGTTTGCTGTGACCCGCTGGTCCTCGCGCAGCAACTAACACATATTGAACTGGTAAGTGAGCCCTTCCTTGTCCTTCCTTTGTTTCGTGACGTCGCAACTGTGACCCTGTTTTAGAAAGACCATCCAAAGAGAAGACGAAGATGACAGACAAGCCCAGAGAATGGCTTTGGCAGGACTAAAAATACCAAGGGTGGGTAACTTGTCACTTGCTAGCTCTTTACATCTCGAGTACGTATAAGAACAAGAAAGACAGCTGAACCAATGAAACTAAGAAAAATGTTCATTTTTTAAACAATGTTTTGTTCCAAGTGATTACATGCACTGGGATGAAAAGAACCTATTAACCTTACATATGTGTCTTCTTTACATAGAATAGAATGGGATGGGATGGGATGGGATGGGATGGGATGGGATAGGATAGAATGCAGAATAGGATAGGATAGAATAGAATAGAATAGAATAGAATAGGATAGGATAGGATAGGATAGGATAGGATGTAGAATGTAGAATGTAGAATAGGGTAGGGTAGGGTAGGGTAGGGTAGGGTAGGGTAGGATAGGATAGGATAGGATAGGATGTAGAATGTAGAATGTAGAATGTAGAATGTAGAATGTAGAGTAGAGTAGCGTAGAGTAGAATAGAATAGAATAGAATAGAATAGAATAGAATAGAATAACTTTATTGTCACTTTAAATGTACATTAATCAGCATACATTAAAATGAGATTTCATTGCATATAGCTCTCAAAGGGCAACCACCTCCAATATACACTGTAGAAACATGACAAAATTATGCATATACCCACATACCCACACATACATGGCCCAGAGAAACAGCACAGTCTAGTTCGGCTGTATAGATCTATATGGCGAGGAAAACCTAATCTTGACAGTTTACCAGATGGAAGGCATAGGGAACAAAGCTGTTATAGAATCTGGTCGTCCTGCTAGAAATACTTCTAAACCTCCTGCCAGAGGGGAGCAACAGAAACATTACACCTCTGCAATGTTGATCGTCTTTTCTCTTTTAGGAGAGGGTAAGCAACATTTACCCAGAAGATCTCATGCAAATAGTCAGCCACATGGACTCCTTGGATAACCACAAGGTAAGTTTCAAAATCTGAATGAAGCAGACATGGGAAATAGAAAGATTAACCAACAATCCCCAGTCATGGCCATATATATCTTGTATTAAGAGTTCAGAATTTCAGAAAGAGGCTCCAGGGCTGGTTTGTTTTTTAATGATGACAAGTTTTGCTAGCAAAAACCTCCCATAACACTGGAATATTTCTGCACTCAGAACATGCCATCCTTTGTTTAAAAGTTGACGACAACACAGCTTACGTGTGCCAAAAATTCAGAAATATTTGGGGTTTTTTTTTCTTTCCCTAGTTGGATGGAACTCTTCCAACAAAATTACTAAAGCAATGCGGGTGGCCCGTGACTTAGGAACCACTCCACAACTCTGCCCAAAATTTCTGTTGTTAAGCAAGACAGCGCCCCATTTTACGACCTTTCTTGCTGCAGTTGTTACGCAAATCACTGCAGCGGTTAAGTTAGCAACATGGTTGCTAAGCGAATCTGGGCTTCTCCGTTGACTTTGCTTGTCAGAAGATCGCAAAAAAGGGGATCGCGTGACCCTGGGAGACACCACAACCGTCATAAATATGAGTCAGTTGCCAAGTGTCCGAATTTTGATCACGTGACCATGGGAATGCTGCCACGGTCATGATGAAGTGTGAAAAACCGTCACGTCCCTCTTTTCAGTGATGTTGTAACTTCAAACGGTCACTAAATGAATTTTTGCAAGTCATGGACTCCTTATTAGAGATAGGCTACACATTTATTTGGACTGTGAAAATCCTATCGCTGCTTCGCACACTGAGAACCTCCTAAAAGAAGTTTGCTACTTAGGAGACATCCATTTTTATTTTTATTTTTTTAAAAGACATCACATATAAATCCAAGCTGGGTTTACTCGTGTAGAAGGGTTGATGGCTTTACTGGAAGTGGCGTCCTGATTGGGACACAAGGTCTAAAAGCAGGTGTTTAATTTTTCAGTGCCGAAGCGACGTGACGAAGACCTACAATCTGGAAGCCTACGACAATTGGTTTAACTGCCTCAGCATGTTGGTGGCGACGGAGATTTGTAAGGCAAGTATCCACAGGAGTAACAAACTTATGTGGGGGGGGTGGGAATGGACATGCTACTCACCAGTTCAAATTCCTCTGTTTTGAGGGTAGCCAATTCCTGCGAGTCCCCTGGACTGCAAGGCGATCAAACTGGTCAGTCCTAGAGGAGATCAACCCTGACTGCTCTATAGAAGGCCAGATCCTGAAGTTGAAACTCAAGTACTTTGGCCACCTAATGAGAAGGAAGGACTCCCTGGAGAAGAGCCTGATGCTGGGAGAGATTGAGGGCAAGAGAAGAAGGGGACGACAGAGAAGGAGGTGGCTGGATGGAGTCACTGAAGCAGTAGGCATGAGCTTAAGTGGACTCCAGAAGATGGTAGAGGACAGGAAGGCCTGGAGGAACATTGTCCATGGGGTCACGATGGGTCGGACATAACTTCGCAACTAACAACAACAGAGAGTCATTAGGCTACCTGGAGGTTTACCTGTGTCATCAGGGTCACCTGAGCAGTACAAATGGATGTGGAGTGTTCTTGGCTGCAAGATGTTTTCTGCCCTGGGTCCCTTCCCTGTTGAAAACTTCAAGAGCCATTTGCGCTTCAGTTGGAGATGCAGACTACACAGACTCATCCCCAACATCCTGTGCCTGTCTTCAACAGGGAAGGGACCCAAGGCAGAAAACATCCTGCAACTAAGAAGACTCCACACCGATTTGCACCACTCAGGTGACCCTGAGGACACAGACAAACCTCCAAAATGGTTTCAATGCCTCTCCAAAAGAAGGCAAATGACCAGCTGTCTGCAAGGAGTATAAATCCTTCCATTCCCCAACCATCCAGTCAGAGCTGAAGAAGCTTCTTGGATGAGAAGCGAAACGTCTTCAAAAGAAACACAAGAAAGTCCAGTTGCCTCCTGAAAAAAAGCATCTTTGGGACTACCAAACTGAAACTGGGAGACTATGAGATTTAATCCTGCTTAAGGCAGGGAGCTGAGCGCAAGCAGCTCAATGACTTTGGGTGAGTGATCAGGCATCATAGCTGATTTGAAATATCCTTCCTCACCTCTCCCCCTAAAAACCCCACTAAAGGGGGAGGGGAAATGTCCAGATTGGGTTATCAAACAGTACATTTGTAAGAATACAACAATATTCTGTCAGAGGGTGTCTGATCATGTGAATGCACCATAGCGCTGAGGCAAGAGCACGGATCTCCTAGTTAGGATATACACAGTATTTTGGCACAGGGTGATTTAGTTCCCATAGTTACCAAGGAGTTTGTTTTGCTAACGCCATTTTCAGAGATCAACTTTAAAAATAGTTTTCCGTTTTTTAAATAATCTGTGCCTCTTTCCAAAGCTCTGCTTAATCAACAGAAATGGAAGCGCTAGGAGGAATTTGTTCTTCCCCCACCCCCACCCGGTCATTGTGCCTTGATAGTATTCTTTATTTTTTATTCGTTTGATTTTTTTTATAGCTGCCCATTTTTACGATCCTGCTTTGAACTCTTCGCATTTTGTTTGCACCTGACGTCCATTTATTCAAAGACGTCCATCTCGAGAACATGGCACCCAGGCTGGGTATTAAGGCACTTGTTCCTTTCTCTGCCCCTCCCCAAGGGTCAGAGTAGGGATGATTGATTGATGGTTGACGGTTACCTCTGTGGGTTCGAGTCCCCTTGACATAACCACAAGGTTCTCACACCCATAGATTCGCAACGATATCACACCCATTGAATGCCTCTGCAATGGGCAAAAACGCCTTCTTTGTGAGATTTTAGCTCCAGCGAGAGGCAAAAAGGGAACAAGAGTCAGCTTCAGTTCAACTCCCAAGGACATTCACTAGCTTAATTTTTATCTCCTCTACTTTTCAACATCAACATGGAACCATGGAGGGAGAACATTTTGAGATTCAGAGCGAAATGTCATCAGCGTGACACACAGCACAACTTCCTTGCTGTTTGTTGCTTGGGATCCAGATGAGGCAGTACAACTTTGCCTTGGCTCTTAACACCCACCGCGCAAATCCTAATCATCAAAACCCAAACAACCCCCCCAAAATTAAGAGTTTGTTGTAGAACTCTCTGCATCGTGTTGATTAATTTGGACAGTCTCTGGATATCAGAGGCCCAAAACGGTCAAGTAGACCATCGTCAGATATGAAATGCATTGCCTGACCTTTGGCTCACTCTGGGCTGATTGCCCATATATTTTATGCAGAAAAACATCGAGGATAATTGTCATTATTGACCCAAGAGCATTGTTGGGAGGAAATATCTCAAAGTCCTTGTGGGATTTGTGAAATAAAATATGTAATCAGGAGATAATCCAAACCTAAATTCAACAGCGGTTGTAATTAAGTCGAATCAAATCAGCTTTTCAGCTTATTGGTCTCCTTTATTTGCATATTTGAAGTGAGGAATATTTTGTTTCAGGCTAGGATACGTTCTGCATCAAGTAGGACACTTAAAAAGCTGGATTACAACTACTCAGTGTCATCATCAAACCCTACAGGGTCAAAACAGTCTTCTCTTTTTAGAAGCAGTTCTCTTCAGGACAACGTATTTTTGGCAGTTTTTATCTTTCAGGCTAGAAAATTTAAATACTTTTCGGCATTTAGCTCACCAGAGGCATTTTTTTTCATGCATGCCTTGTCCCGATTAGAAAGAAATTATTTAAATTCTTGCTCGTTCAGAAGCACTTAAGACCCTGAATACCTAAAGCAAGGGGATCACACTTAGTACCTAACAACTCAACATGCAGGATTTTGGTGATCTCCTAAAAAAAAACAACAGAGGAGGAACTCAACTCACTGCCTAACCCTGAAGAGTTCCATGAAAAACAGAATCCATCCTGTGGATCTTCCGACAAATGTGTCTGCTCTGCAATGAGTTTAATACTTCTGTGGCGTTAGTACCGTTCCCCTCTTCTCACTGAACCTCTTTGTAATGTTTCAGGTGGTGAAGAAGAAGCAGAGAACGAGAATCATGGAATTTTTCATTGACGTGGCGAGAGAATGCTTCAACATTGGAAATTTCAACTCCATGATGGCTATTATTTGTGAGTAAAGTCTCTGGGCGCGACAGCGTCAACAGAACGGGAGTTGAGTAGATTAAAAACTTGGCCTGAGAATGCAAGCCAGCAATTTAGCACGTCAGAGTGCTCTGCTGCTAATATTAACTGCTCTGCCTCCATGTTATTAACGGATCCCATGTGATGATCCCCAGGCACGCACGCCAACTGTTCTCTCTCACACAGATGTGAACATGCACATTCACATACTGAGAGAGACCAACAAAGATGATTGGAGAAGTGGAGGTTGACACCTATGATGAATGATTGCAGGAACTGGATATGTTTAGTCTCACGAAGAGGAAGACTGGGGGCGGGAGGGGATAGCATGATAGCAGTCTTCCCATATTTGGGGGGCTGCCACAAAGAAGGGGGGTCAACGTATTTACCAAAGCATCAGAAGACAGGACAAGAAACAATGGATGGAAGCTTGTTAAAGAGAGATTCAACCTAGAAATAAGGAGACATTTCCTGATAGTGAGAACAAATAACCAGTGGAAGGGCTTGCCTTCAGAGATTGTGGGTGCTCCATCACTAGAGGTTTTTAAGAAAAGACTGGACACCCATATAATAATAATAATAATAATAATAATAATAATAATAATAATAATAATAATAATAATAATAATAATAATAATAATAATAATAATAATAATAATAATAATAATAATAAAGTTGGAAGGGACCTTGGAGGTCATCAAGTCCAACCCCTGGCTCAGGCAGAAAACCCTATACCATTTTGGATAAATGGCTGTCCAGTCTCTTCTTAAAAACTTCCAGTGTTGGAGCATTCACCGCTTCTGGAGGCAGGTTGTTCCACTGGTTAATTGTTCTCGCTGTGAGGAAGTTTCTCCTTAGTTCTAGGTTGCTTCTCTCCTTGGTGAGTTTCCATCCGTTGCTTCTTGTCCTGCCTTCAGGCGCTTTGGAGAATAGCTTGACTCCCTCTTCTTTGGGGGAGATACTGGAAGATACTGGAAGACTGCTATCATGTCCCCCCCTCGTCCTTCTCTTCATTAAACTAGACATACCCAATTCCAGCAACGATTCCTTATATGTTTTAGCCTCCAGTCCCCTAATCTTCTTTGTTGCTCTTCTCTGTACTCTTTCTAGAGTCTCAGCATCTTTTTTACATTGTGGTGGCCAAAACTGAATGCAGTATTCCAAGTGTGGCCTTACCACACTTTGTCCTGACAAGCCTTTCCCTTTCAACCAGGATCCTTTCAAAGGATTGAAGTCCTGCTTAAATGAAGAACTTCATATATACCTAAAATGGGGGGAATGCAGCCAGCTGTTTTGCCAGCAACAGAAAGCTACCAGGAACTAATTGCTTCTATTAGTAACAGGGGAGAAGGTGGAAACAAGTGGGAAAAGCAATTGTCGGTCCAAGCTGGGGACTACAGCTCTGTTTAAAGATTTTTAAACCTTAAAAGAAAGATCTGCGTGATATATTAAATCGGGCAGCGCGGCACAGCTGATATTAGCACCTTCCTCTTGGTGTTGAGTGTGCCAAGCTAGTCCTATTTTTTTTTACAGATCATCTGTGTGCAAATATTTTCCCAATAACTCACTTGGGTTGAGAGTTCCCAGTAACTAATTTGGGAGCAAAACAAACAGTTCTTTATCTCAGGTGAACTTTCCTTCGAGAGCCACCCTCCCTTATTTCTTGCACGCTGTGCCCTGCTCAAGTATTAATGTGTGTACACAACCCTTGTTTCCCCATAGTTCAGTGATGGCGAACCTTTTAGAGACCGAGTGCCCAAACTGCAACCCAAAACCCACTTATGCATCGTCGAGTGCTGGGTGGGTGTGGCCCATTGGGTGGGCGTGGCTGCGGTGGTAACGGCAGACTGGGTGGGACTAAAAAGTTCAATCAATCAATTCCAACTTTGCAAGATCTTTTTTTTTTCCGCGAGAAATTGAAATTGACTGATTGTTTGAACCTTTTTTTTTTTGGACACGGCGGCGGAGGCCTAAAGCGAAAATGTTTTATAAAACCAGGACTGGGGCGACGGCGCGCGTGCCCACAGAGAGGGCTCTGAGTGCCGCCTCTGGCACCCGTGCCATAGGTTCGCCACCACTGCCATAGTTGTAAAAGCTGGGGTTTGGACAGGATTTGCTCCACGCAGGAATTCAGAGACAAAAGTTACTGCCAGGGTAAAAGGGATTGGTGACGCACACAAACAAGAAGGAAAGCCAGGAAGACACTGTTAGGTGGAAAAGCAGCAGATTTATCAAAAAAAAAAAAAAAACTTATAAGAGGATTGGGGCATCAGCTTGAAAGAATACGATTCAGTTTGCTAGAATGTGGAGCATGGCAATATTTAACACCTGAAGGTGGATTGGAGGAATATAGAATGAGGAAGTGATGGGTGAGTGGGTTGAGAATATTTTGACCCTTGGCTTATGAACGTTTAATGGGCTTAGGACAACCCACCTGCTGCAGAAGCTTCCCTTTGACACGTGTCAAAAGAGTCCTGAATGAAAAGTTTCATGAAAGGCGATTGTTGCTAGAAAAATGTTTGAAATGAATGGGAAGATATTGCAAATTATTTGCATTTAAAAATCCTTTTCTTTCTCTTTCTTTTGTCTTCTTCTCTTTCCCTGTTTTTTTTCTCTCTCTTTCCCTTTCTTCTTCCTTTCTTTTCTTTTTTCTTTTTCTTTCTTTCTCTCTCTCCCTTTCTCTTTCTTTCTCTCTCTTCATTTCTTTCTTTTTCTTTTCTCTCCCACCCTTTCTTTCTTTTTTCCTCTCTCCCTCCCTCCCTCCCTCCCTCCCTTTCTTTCTTTCTTTCTTTCTTTCTTTCTTTCTTTCTTTCTTTCTTTCTTTCTTTCTTTCTTTCTTTCTTCCTTTCTTCCTTTCTTTATTTTCTTTCTTTCTTTTTTCTTTCTTTTTTCTTTCTTTTTTCTTTCTTTCCTTTCTTTTTTCTTTCTTTCTTTCTCTCTCTCCCCCTTTCTCTTCTTTCTCTCTCTTCATTTCTTTCTTTTTCTTTTCTCTCCCACCCTCTTTTTTCTTTCTTTCTTTTTCTTTCTTTCTTTCTTTCTTTCTTTTTTCTTTCGTCTTCTTTCTTTCTTTCTTTTTTCTTTCGTCTTCTTTCTTTCTTTCTTTCTTTCTTTCTTTCTTTCTTTCTTTCTTTCTTTCTTTCTTTCTTTCTTTCTTTCTTTCTTTCTTTCTTTCTTTCTTCCAGCTGGCATGAACTTGAGTCCTGTTGCCCGGCTAAAGAAAACATGGTCCAAAGTGAAAACAGCCAAATTTGATGTTTTAGAGGTAAGTATTTCACACCTTGCTGCATCCTGTCAATATTTTTTTTTTAGCCAAAAGGATTCTTTTCATTAAAAAAAAAAAAAAAACAGTGACCAGCCAGAATACAGCAGCACAAGAAGTGGGCTTAACCGTAGTTCATAGTTCAGAAGAAAAACAGGGCAAGCATGAAAATAGTAACAAATCATTTTTTTCCTCCCAAATCTTAAAATCAATCAAATTTCATTCGAACTCGATTTAAAGAATTTCTTCAGTTGTCACCGGGCATTCAAGCAGGTTTGCACTGCAGAAAATACAGCACTCTGCCTTTCTCAATAAGTTAAGTGCAGTGCTTTTTTTTCCTTTTACATATTTTTGTCAGTATAAAGATAGAAACCTTCCATCTTCCATTTTCCACCTGTAACAATATTTCCCCTGGATGGAGCTGATAGTAATTGAAAGGCAAGTGGATGACCACTCCTAATCCACCTTCTATATTACTTTTTTATTTCTTTTCTTTGTATCTCATTGAAGCCTGCCATCTGGTGGGGAATTATATTCAGGATTTAGCAAAAGCAAGCCATCTCAAACAAAAACCTGAAAATAAAAAGGATTATGATTACATATACAACCCTGTGAAATCACAGCTACCAGTTCTTTAGCGGGTGCTGGCCTTCCTAGGTGTTTAGTTCTTCTCAAGAAGCTAGGATGTCAGTAGAGTAGAGTAGAGTAGAGTAGAGTAGAGTAGAGTAGAGTAGAGTAGAGTAGAGTAGAGTAGAGTAGAATAGAATAGAATAGAATAGAATAGAATAGAATAGAATAGAATAGAATAGAATTTTGCTGAGTTCGGAGAACTGGCTTAATGCACAGTGCTTCTGGAAGTCCAGTCTAGGCCTCGGAGGTCTGGAGGAGGCCTCCCAGGCCTAGAACAGCCCACCGGAAGTGCGTGGGTGCCACTTTCGGAAGACCGTTCTAGGCCTCAGAGGCCTGGAGGAGGCCTCCCAGGCCTAGAACGGCCCGCCGGAAGTGCATGGATGCCATTTCTGGAAGTCCGTTCTAGGCCTCGGAGGCCCAGGCCTGCATCCAGTAACAGAACTGGTTGTTCAGGTATTTGAATCCCACCATTGTATCTATCTCGATAAACCTTGTTAAAGAAAACTCTGCAGGGATCGCTTTTAGTTTTAGCCTCTGCCGAAGCCTCCGACGGTAACATGCTCTCCTTTTAAAAGGGCTGTGTTCATTTTCGCATTTTATAAGTAACAGGAGGTGTCTCAGTCTCCAAACCCGGAGAAATTAGTTCCCCCAGGAAATGTGGTCACTTGCACCCTCCTGATTTTTGTAACTTGATTCAAATAAATTATACAAGGACTTGCACTCAAGTGTCTCCTAACAAGCCATTACTTGTCCCATCTCTTTTTCAAAAAACAGCTGGACTTTGCTTTTTTCCTTGAAGACACTTCACTTCTCATCCAAGAAGCTTCTTCATTTCTGTCCCGATGGTGGAAGATGGAAGGACTTATATTCCTTGCAGGTCATCTCGTCATTAGCCCACTTTCGGAGGGTTGTTGAGGTCACACTAGAGGGATCAAAGAGGCCATCTATGTCAAAATTGAACAGCCTTCTCTCAACACCACTTATCTCCTGTTTACAACACAATTGTCATGGTTCCGACAGATGAAACTCTTCAAAGAACTTCAAGGCATTGTTTACCTTAAAGAATCTTTATTTTGAGTAGTATAGCATCTGCACTTACATACGCAAAGCCAAAATTTGAATTCCCCTCCCCTGAGCACATAGTATCAAAGCACAATTCCCTCCTCTAATTTACAGTCATAAATCACATTCTCCAATTAGTTTGAAATGCAGGCTTTCCCTCCAGTTCTCCAACCCGCCAATTCTTATCATCTCTTATTTCAACAACCTTGGTTCTCACACTAGTTACAGTATTGTTATGTCTAACTAAACTCCCACGCACATTCCTTCTCCTCCCCCCCCCCAGTATCATCTAATTCTAACTCTAATTCTAAGAGTAAAACATAAGAAGGAAAATGGATGCATCTCCATATGTTGTCAAAGCAAGAACATCCGATGTTAGCAGTGTTGACGACAATCCTTTCAGCAGTTCCAAGAAGGTTCCACACCCATTTGCACTAATCGGGTGACCCCGAGGACACAGATAAATCTCCAAGTGGCCTCAACGACTCTCATAGAGAGGGCTAATGATCAGATGACTGCAAGGAATATAAATCCTTCCATCCTCCACCATTCAGGCAGAACTGAAGAAGCGTCCTGGATGAGAAGCAAAATGTCTTTATGGAAACCCAAAGTCCAGTTGCCTTTTTGAAAGGATGTCTGTGGAGATGACTGAGCATCTCCACAGACACTAAGCCATTGCTTCTTATCGTTCTTTGGAAACAGCATCACATGGATCCATCAAGCAACTTTTGTAATTATCGGACGGCTCTTCAAGGGGCAGCCCAGAGATCTCAGACAGCACACAGCAGCCGGGAGAAAATCGTCATCCCTGTTTTCAATCTTTTCATTAAAGATATCTACTTCCTGCATAAGATACACACCAATCACTTGCCGAACGGACAAATCAACTTCAAGGTAAGCAACGTTTTACGATGTACGATAAATGCACACAGCATGCAAGAAGTGGGATGAACGTTGCAACTTTTTACAAATGTCCTGGCAAAAGGGGGGGGGGGAAATACTGTGCTACCTAAAAAAATAATGGCCAATTCACTACTTTTATACTTGTTTTGTTTTCATTACTATTCTCAATGATACATTTTCCTGAGTTAAGCCTCAAGGCTACGCATGAAAATGACGGCATTTAGAAA
Source organism: Protobothrops mucrosquamatus (assembly GCF_001527695.2). Classification (NCBI taxonomy): domain Eukaryota; kingdom Metazoa; phylum Chordata; class Lepidosauria; order Squamata; family Viperidae; genus Protobothrops; species Protobothrops mucrosquamatus. Next base: position 332,156 of record NW_015387721.1, on the reverse strand, counting down.
CTATAATTCTAGGCATGCATATCGACATTTAAAATACAAGCCTTTGTTCTACCTAGCTACTCTGCATGGAACATACATTTCAGATTTATTTATGCAGAAAAAGAACTAGTTGTAAGATGGCAGGAGTAGCCAACCCTCCAGAAGATAGGCTTAAGATACAGGAGGATCTGGACAGACTTGAACACTGGGCGCTATCTAACAAAATGAAATTCAATGGTGAAGAAAGTAAGTTTCTACATTTAGTCAAGAAAAACCAAATGCACAAGTACAGCATAGGTGGCACCTTGCTCAATAGTAGTAACTGTGAGAGGGATCTCGGAGTCCTAGTGGACAATCATTTAAATATGAGCCAGCCGTGTGCTGCAGCTGCCAAAAAGGCCAACACAGTGCTGGGCTGCATTAACAGAGGGATAGAATCAAGATCACGTGAAGTATTAATACCACTTTACAATGCCTTGGTAAGGCCACACTTGGAATGCTGCATCCAGTTTTGGTCACCGCGATGTAAAAAAGATGTCGAGACTCTAGAAAGAGTACAGAGAAGAGCAACAAAGATGATCAGGGGACTTTCTGTGGCAGAGGACCTGCCTCTTCAGGGAATGCCTTCCAGAAGAAGCTGGGAAAGCAGCCCTCTCTTAGGGATGCTTTAACATTGAGTGATTCTTTGGATTCCGTGGTCTTGCAATGACTTATCTCCCTCCATTTTCTCCTGCAGAAATTCTGGGAAATTTCAAGGCAAATCCATGACTTTGTCACATGGAAACAGGTGGAATGTCCTTTTGAGAAAGACAGGAAGATTCAGAGCTATCTACTCACGGCACCCATTTACAGTGAAGAAGGTGAGACTTTGGGGCAGGGGAGATGGGGGCTATTCTTAAAAAAAAAGAAAAGAAAAAAAGAAATATAGTTTCCCACAACTGTTAGAAGAATGTGTACAATGAGTCTGTTGACCATAATGCCATTGTAGAGAAGTAGGATTGGGGTCAATGAGGAACAGAATTAACCACATTTGATAGAATGATGTGTGTCTGTCTGTGTCCTGTATGTGTGTGTGTGTCTGTCTGTCTGTCTGTCTGTCTCCCTCTGTCATCTCTCTGTCTCTTTATCCCTCTCTCTATCATCTCTCTTTCCATATCTATCTATCTGTCTGTCTGTCTATCTCCCTCCATCTCTCTCTATCATCTCTCTGTGTCTTTATCCCTCTCTGTCATCTCTCTTTCCATATCCATCCATCATCTATCTATCTATCTATCTATCTATCTATCTATCTATCTATCTATCTATCTATCTATCTATCTATCTATCTATCTATCTATCTATCTATCATCCATCCAATCGTATCTATCTATCTATCTATCTATCTATCTATCTATCTATCTATCTATCTATCTATCTATCTATCTATCTATCTATCTATCTATCTATCTATCTATCTACCTATCTACCTATCTATCTCATCTCTTCTGTCTATATCTCTCTCTATCATATCTCTCTCTTTATCCCTTTCTCTATCATCTCTCTTTCCACATCTATCTATCTGTCTGTCTCTGTCTGTCTGTCTCTGTCTGTCTGTCTATCTCCTCATCTGTCTGTCTGTCTGTCTGTCTATATCTATCTATCTATCTATCTATCTATCTATCTATCTATCTATCTATCTATCTATCTATCTATCTATCTATCTATCTATCTATCTATCTATCTATCTATCTCATTATCCCTTCTCTCATCTCTCTCTTTCTCCCTCTATCCCTTTCTCTATCATCCCTCTCTAACTTTCTGTATCTGTCTGTCTGTCTGTCTGTCTATCATCTATCTATCTAGCCACAAACGACACATTTCTGACACCATTATCATCACAAACTGATCAATAGTCCTGACCCTTGTTCTCTTTCTCCTCCTCCAGCTTTGTTTATTGCCTCGTTTGAAAGTGAAGGTCCAGAAAATCACATGGAGAAAGACAGCTGGAAGACTCTCAGGTAACCATGGCTACGGGTTAAAAAAATGGTTAAGTGGAAAGCCAAGATGTTGCCGGAACAAAGCCCAAAAGGTTACTTAGCCATTATGCAGAGTAAAGCGTCTCATTCTCGGGAAAGCAAAAAACAAATCGCATGAGTATTGTCCTGTTTGCCCCAAAGGACAGGGAGACATTCAAAAAAAGACTTGGTTCCCAAGTTCTTCTAGCCACCAAGCCACCAACCATCCTCGGCTAACACAAAGCCACAACCTTCCTCACAACTTTCTAAGTATGGAGCAAGGAAGTAAAGTATGGTTCTTCGTTGAGAAGGGACAGAAGACTACTTAAATCAGGAGGTTCCTCAGGAAAGTGGACAGAGGTTGAGATGGTGGCCACCAAGATGGGGTCAAAGCTCTGCCCCCTTTTTTTACGCGGGTCAAAATCATATTTCTGTCCAAACTTTGTGGTCGCTACCTGACTTTTCATCCCCCTTCAGACACCAATTTTAATCTTTTCCCACGTGAAAAACTCCTTGCACAGCAGACCGAGTTACGTTTTTTCTCCCCACGGTTCTCATTTTAAGGTTACCAGGGAGTATTTATTTATTTATTTGATGGATTTCTGCAGCCGCCCACCTCAGCAAACAACTGCGGGCGGCTCGTGATTCAAAACAGATGTTACAATTACATTTTTAAAAAAGTTTTTAAAACAACCAGAGCAATAAAAAAAACACAGTAAAAAACATTAAGACAGTAAAAAAAAAGTATTTAAACATCTAATTCGGAGTACTTACAAAGTGTTCATATTGGTGCATGTGGATTTTAACTTGGGACAACAAAGAAGCATTATATAATAATAATAATAATAATAATAATGATGATGATGATGATGATGATGATGATGATGATGATGATGATGATGATGATGATGATAATGATGATGTTGGAAGGGACCTTGGAGGTCATCTAGTCCAACCCCCATGCTCAGGCAGGAAATCATTGGCATTGACAAATTCGCTATTAGTCAATTGCAAAAGGCGGCCTTACTAGGAACTGCTTCCATCCTGCGGCGATATCTGTAATACCATCAAACATCCACATCTGCCTATCCCAGGTCCTTTGGAAGGACTCGATGGGTAGACAAAAATTCAGTCTGAACATCTGGCTGACTGTGTGATGATCCATAATAATAATACAGTTGGAAGGGACCTTGGAGGTCATCCCCCTGCTCAGGCAGGAAACCCTATACCATTTCAGACAAATGGCTGTCCAGTCTCTTCTTTAAAACTTCCAGTGTTGGAGCATTCACCGCTTCTGGAGGCAGGTTGTTCCACTGGTTGATTGTTCTAACGGTCAGGACATTTCATTTTACCATCTCAGGATTTAGTACAGGAACCCCATCTTCATCTTTTCCCAACCTGGGACCAATCTAATGGAAGAAGTTCTGAATTATCCAGGGATTAGAGGTCTGCTTTGTACTAACTGGATTTAATTCTGTTTAAAGCACAAACAGACCCTGTGGATTTGGCCTGCGTTTAGGGCATTTTTCGCGGAAAGGGAACAACGGCAACAGGGTCTGCGCAGACAAAAGTTTTGCCTGTCGACCATTTGCAACATATGTTTTGAGGGCTGGCTGGCAAATCATCTTCAGAAATCAGAATGCATGGACAATTTCAGTGAACAAGGAACAAGGGAAGCACGAATTTCATGGTTAGGGGACTGAGGACTAAAAGACATGAAGAACAGTTGCAAGGATTGGGTATATCCAGTCTAACAAAAAGAAGGACGAAGGGGGACACGATAGCAGTGTTTCAATATCTCAGGAGCTCCCACAAAGAAGAAGGAGTCAAGCTATTCTCCAAAGCACCAGAAGGCAGGACAAAAAACAATGGATGGAAACTAATCAAGGAGAGAAGCAACCTGGAACTAAGGAGAAACTTCCTAACAGTGAGGACAATTAACCAGGGGAACAGCTTCAGAAGTTGTGGTTGCTTCATCACTGAAGGCCTCTAAGAAGAACCTGGACAGCCACTTGTCTGAAATGGTCTAGGGTCTCCCTTCCAGCTCTATTTTGACACTAGAGAAATGTACACCCAAGTGAGTGGGCCTGAAAACCCAAGAGAGCCCATGCGACAATTCAGATCGCTATGCAACACACATATACAAGCATGTCTAGTGTTTGCTGCTCTCTACTCCACTTTTTCCCACTTCTGCTACACCTCCTCCTCCTGCTCCTCCAACTCCTCCTCCTTGTGCATTAGGCAGCTTCAGGCTGCTTTATTGCCACTGATGACCACACACACCCTTCCTGCTTTCCCAGCACAACAACACCCAGCTTCTTTCTCTGCCTCAGCCAACAGTTGCTGTGCTGTCTAGGAAACCGAGTAACAGCAGCATAGACCAGTGTTTCTCAACCTTGACAATTTTAAGGCATGTGGACTTCAACTCCCAGAATTCCACAGCCAGCATTGCTGGCTGTGGAATTCCGGGAGTTGAAGTCCACATGCCTTAAAATTGTCAAGGTTGAGAAACACTGGCATAGACACTGACCATTTTGTAGGCATCTTGGTCATCTCACATCATCTAACGCTTTGTCGTTTTAATGCGGGGGAGAAACCAGACTATCTCGATGTGACATCTCAGCTTCCCTCGACTTCCCACTTAGGATTACTCTGAGACCCTCAAAAATCTGGCTGATGAATTAACAGAATAACAGAGTTGGAAGGGACTTTGGAGGTCTTCTAGTCGAACCCCTGCTCAAGTAGTAGGCCCTACACCATTCTGACAAATGGTTGTTCAATCTCTTCTGGCATTGTCTGGCATTGAACCTTGCTTTGATCATGTGGAGGAGGGCAAGCAGTCCCCAGGGCACCCCTACCTCTTCCTTAGTTATGGGTTCAGTAGTCATATTCCTGTTTAAGAACACATTCGCTTGTGTCCCACTGCAATCTGTTTCTCTACCATGAAATCAAGACCTTGTTCTGTTCTGTTTTCTTATCTTTGCCTTTTTGGTGCTTTGGAAAATAAGTTGACCCCCTCTTCTTTGTGGCAGCCCCTCAAATATTAGAAGACTGCTATCACGTCCCCCCTAGTCCTTCTTTTTTCTAGACTGGCCATTCCCAGTTCCTGTTCTTCATATGTTTTTGTCTCCAGGTCTTTAATCATCTCAGTTGTTCTTCTCTGCACTTTTTCCAAAGTCTCAACATTTATTTATTATTTTTTGTAATGTGGTGACCAAACCTGGATGCAGTATTCCTTGTGTGGTCTTACTAAGGCTTTATAAAGTGATACTAATCCTTCCACGTGATTTTTGATTCTATGCCTCTGTTTATCCACCCCAGGATTGTATTAGCCTTTTTGGCTGCTGCCTCGTAAAAGAACTTATAATAGTGACCTTTTACATTCTTTTCTTTTTAGGACAACACTCCTCAACCGAGCCTGAGAATTGGGACTTTGGATTTTAAAGCACACTCTACAAACACTGTTTTAAAAAAAACAACAAAAACTCCTGAATGACTTGGTTTGTGAAAAGAAGGCCTCGCTGGTTGGGGTCTGTTTTGTATATATATATACATATATAGGATACCTTTTATGAATGACTGAAAACACAAAATGTGCTCGAACCTATTTCAAGTCAACTTTAAGGCACTTAATGAAGGTTTTTGGTTGGTTTGTTTTTTTTTTTTTAAAAAAAAGTCCAAATCAAGGGCAGGGCCCTGGTCTCAAGAGTTGAAATGGACTGTGGGGGAAAGTAGACTCCGTGGTGATGTCTTCTCCAAGGGCCATCGCGAAGCTTTATTTTGATGCGTGACAATTTCTACCCAACACTGTACGTGTGCGATCTCCGAGGGAGTCGGTACACTCACTTCTAAAAGTTCCCCTCGATCTTGCGTGTGTGCCTGGCGCTTCCTGGTGAAGAGCATCGTGGTCCTGCGTGTGCCTGGCATGTTCGTGGCGTGGAAACCGCTGACCCAAAAAAGGCAACCGAGTTGATTTCAGGATTAGCCCAGGTTGATTAACTACAAAACTTTAAGCACGGAAGCCTTGGTCAAACTACACACCCGTTTAAGTGAACTGATATTCTGATAATTGTGCTTCTTCTTTACTGCCAAGTTTCTAGCTATACTTTTCTTCTCTCTCCCCCCCCCACCCCTGGGTTGAATCTGGTGAAGGAGGCATCAGCCTAGAGAGATTTAAAAGGGTAAATTTGTTTGTCTCAAGGCTGCCATAGATAAGTCACTTTTGGTTTTTTTTTGCTGCAATATATTTCATAGGGTCATTCTTACAGAATCATCCTGGGTTTTGTTTGTGTTCTAATTTTTTTATTTGTTTACCCCCAGTGTCGTGGCGGATGCCTTTGCCTTTCTACTTAACACTACAGATGTACAAATCCTTTCGGAAATGTACAAAGCTGCTTAACACCCCCCCCAAAAAAAAACCAAATTGTTACATTGTCCATTCCCACGTCCACGAGAATCGTGGTTGCTTGGGAAGCTATATGCATGCATGCACGGAGTTACATAGATTATCCACCCCCCAATCCCCCAGTGAAGTGGAAAGCATCACCTGGAAACATACTCTGCAGGGTATGGTTTAAAGAAAATTCAATATGGTGGTCACGGACGAGTGACAGAAGCCATATCTGCACTGCCCCACACGCATAACAAAAGGGCAGAGTTCCAATCGCACCACCATGGATGCTACGTTGACTTTTCTCATCATACCTTGAGGAGTCTTCCCGATGCTGTGGGAAATTTGGGCAAAGAGGCGGCTGTTTTAAAAGGCTTAGTAGTTCCAAAGCAGCGTCTTCAAAAGTTCTGCACAGCCCTACTTGAAACAGCCGACAAAATCAATTAAAATTTGCCCAGAATCTAATCCTAAAGACAAAGATGTTAGGTTGGCGGCTTGTTCAAGTAACTGTGTAGAGAAATGTGGAAAAGTGTGGTACAAGAAGACTGAGCTAAATCTTTCTCCCCAGATAGCAGGGTTTTCCGTTGACTTTGGGTTGCTAAAACAAGGGAACTTAAAGTAAGTACACAAAAGGAACGTTCCTTGTCGCCTGCTCCTCCTGCAGGGACTGTAGCCCCAAGGGGGCCTCTTTGAAGGATCAAAGGGCCTTCATGAACATGTGGCTAGGCCATGTTGAAGTGAAGGAAACTGCAAATTTCTTTAAAAAAGAGAAAGATCCAATTCTGAGGAAGCTCTGCCGGCAGGGCAAAAGTAGGGAGAAAGGAATTTTTAATCTCTCCTTTCTCAAAATACAGAATTTGTTTTTTCGCCTGCAAGCCCTTGGTGGCATCTACACCACCTTAGAGAAATATTTGGCTGACCTTGGATGGGAGTAGATAATCCTAGAAGCTAGACTGAGAGGTTTAAAAATGCCGCAGCCCACATTATTAATCATATCTATATATTTTTTTCAAGAAAGTTTCTTGGATATGTCCATGGGTTGAGGTTGACTTAGAGAGAGTCCAAGGAGACTCAGCAGACCCTGTTGACCAGCTCTCAGCCTGCCTCGCTTCTCTCTTTGGCTTTTAGACCTGGACTGCAAACCTGCAAAGGATCCTCAGGGGGCAGCCACGGGTTACAGCAAACCCTTTGCTGCCATCTGGTGGCTGACTCCATTTTTGCAGCTCAGATGTGACTGCCCCGTATTTGATCAACCAACCTTAGAAGCTGGTGGTGCAGGGAAGGAGAGTGATGTGCCTGTAAAGCTTTCATCCCTACTTTGGAAAGGAAATCAAAACTAACACACACACACACACACACACACACACACACACCTTATAACTCCAGAAATGCTCTCCAAAGGACCAAAGATTGCAGCTTGAATGAGCTTGTTGTAGGAATGCAAGCCAACTTTCATTTTCATGGGGAGCCTTCAAACCCATCATCCCCAGCCTGATTTATCCCAGATTAAGCTTCCCTGATGCATTTCCCCATTGTGTTGCAGTATAAAGGGACTTTTTATCAACCGGAAGAGAGTATTGGTACCCCCGTCACAACAACACAACACACAAGGATTCTTTCCTTCCTTTCTCTGGCCTTAATCGTTCTAGCAGCCTAGCTGCCCCCTCTTACATCAAGAAATTAGTGCCTTAACAAGGTACTGAAAACCTTTAGCGTACCTTCTTTTATTACAATTCCGCGTCAGAAACAAGCAAATTAAAAACTAGGGATGTCTCAAAAAAAACCACCAGCTATCGCTTTGTAAATAACCTGGAGGATACAGATCAGACAGAATAAGAGTCTAGCTTTCTCTGGAATTTTAACGGTGCAGCAGAACTTATTTTTCTTACAAAAGACAATAGGAGAATTGTTCATTTTTTTTCTTTGTTTGTTTGTTTGTTTCCCCCTTAAGACAGTTTTACCAATGTTAAGAACTTTTTTTCATTTGCGTCTGAATGTGTTCGTCGGGGATATAAAATTTGAAGGAATCAAGAGTCTTGAGCAACCGGTGGTGGGGTATTGACTATTATAACCCATAAATACAAAAATCAGCTTGCTGGATTTCCTTAAATCCAGTGGTGGGATTCAGCTCACACCAGTTCGGCAGAACCGGTAGCTAATTTTTTGTTGCCCAGGCCCAGAATGGACTTCCGGAAGCGGCGTCCACACAGAGAACCGGTTGTTCACCTGTTTGAATCCCACCCCTGCTGAAATCCACCATACAAGCTCAGAAGAGATGCTGAATGACCATCTTTCTGGTCTGGCGAAAAACACAAAATGACAGCATCTTCTCTTCGTCTTGGCTACTAGCTAATGGATATACAGATAACTCTATCTGTATAACCCAATAGAGTAACTCTACATTAAGAGTTAAAGCCATCACGGAGCTTGGTAGATTGGGACAACTTTAAGAAGGAAAGAAAAATCGTGCTGCCTCCTTGCTAGAGTCTCAAGAGGAGGTAAATTGCTCATTGAATATATTTATTTATTTATTTTTTAAAAAAATCTCCCGATCGATTCAATTCATAATTATTCTGGCTGTATTGTGCACTAGAATTGACCGTCTTCACTCTTGCTACATCCTTGGATCCTGTTACGGAATTGAGACCGCGTATTTTTTTTTAAAGTTATCTGGGACATCTGCCATGTTCTATTTCCATTCGAACCAAGTTTTAAATGTGTATATATTTATATATATATTTCGGTGCCTCCTGTTTATTTATTCTGTTCTCAATGTGTTTTTTCTTCTGATCATCATGAATCTAACTTTTTGCTTTCCGAGTTTTAAAATTGCATTAGTTTCGGTGGGGGGAAAAAATAAATAAATAGAGGCGAACATTCAAGCCGGTGCAAATAAAGGCTTGGAAGGCCAAAATGGGTTGAGACAGATGGTCCTTGACTTACAATTCATTTAGTGACCATTTGAATTTACAACTGCACTGAAAAAAGCGACTTAGGACCCTTTTTCACACAGCATCCCCGTGGTCACATGATCAAAATTCAGACACCCGGTAACTGATTCACATTTATGACGATCACGGTGTCCTGGGTTCATGTGATCCCTTCTGACAAGCAAGATTGTAAGCCAAGGACCAACTGCATTGTAGCTACTATAACTTTTTAAGGCAGCCTTGTTCCTTTCCTAGGAGAAAACGCAGCTGCATTAAAAAAAAGTTTGCAGATATATGCTCTGTTCTCACCTTTGGCTTCCAAATCCAATTGGTTAGATGGGTCTGTTATCCACACAGGCAAGCTAATTTACTTGATTTTGCTCAGCTAAACCATGGTTGGCTACTCTGTGGTTCAGCTGTGGCCAGAAGGAAAAAAAAGCCACTGCGTCAAAGTAAACGGCTTAAAAAAAATTGGATAAAAGCTGAAAAACAGTTTGGCTAAGTCAGAGAAAGAGAGATAAAACAGTCCCCATGTGCTACAGCGGGGGAAAAAAATGTGGGAAAAAAATAATGAAGCTAGCCAGTTCTGTTTAAAATATATATTCACTCTAAAACGTACGTCTAAATCACGGGAATTCCATTAGTCCATTGTTACTCCCCAGCTTTCAAATTTAAATTAGGAGAAACCCTTTTTAATTTATTCAGTAATGGTTTACCATTTTACATTTATGAGTTCCAAATGGAGGGCCGTTAAAATGCTATGAAATGTGTGCATATGTACATGTTATATGCACAATAAATAAATCTTACTTCATTCTTTTGATCAATATATCACAAAGTCTATCCAGCTGACTCAAAATACATTTTGCCGAAAGCATTTCGCTACTTACATTCAAACTGTTCAGGATACAAGGAGAAAGCAATGAAAGAAACAATGAAATTGATTTACACCAATCACAACAAAAATACTATGAATTTATAGAACAAAATCCCCACGAAGGCAGGCTAGAATTAATGGCTTGTTTTATTGGTTGAGCTGCTATTTTTCCCTATCCCGAAGTATTGATTTTCGATCCCAGTGGGGAGAAAAAAATATATATATTTGTACTGTATTATTTCAATAAGTTTTGTTTTGTTTTTTTCTTTTTTGCACTTTGAGAGGTGTCAAATCCTATGAAAGGGATTGTACATTTGGCTTTGTTGATGTATTTGACATTTACAACAGGATGCTTCAAATTTCATATGTGAGAAACACAGTTCTGGATTACATGATGTGTAGGCATATTTAAGATGAAAAATAATAAAAGCTTGGATATGAATGGGCACTCCAGTGGTTATCTAAACTGGTTCTAGTATATACTTGAAAAAGCGTGATTCCCAGCCAAATTCTCAAATTCTGCACATTTCCCCCCCCCCCCCTTAACCTTTGGTTTGAGACATTCCTTCAACATCTGTGTTTTGTTATTGGGAACTGCATTCCTACATATGAAAAGCTGTACCATAAAGCAGGATATTCCGTGTTTGACTTGCTGTGCTTGCATTAATAAAATCAAAATGGCTTCAACCAGGCTTATGTGAATCTGTCTTATGTAATAACCCGGGGTCCTTGAGGAACAGTATGAATAGAATAGAATAGAATAGAATAGAATAGAATAGAATAGAATAGAATAGAATAGAATAGAATAGAAGATGGAAATGGAATGGAATAGAACAGAACAGAACAGAACAGAACAGAAGATGGGAATGGAATGGAATGGAATAGAATAGAACAGAACAGAACAGAACAGAACAGAAGATGGGAATGGAATGGAATAGAATAGAATAGAATAGAATAGAATAGAATAGAATGGAATGGAATGGAATGGAATGGAATGCAGAATGGACTAGACTAGACTAGACTAGACTAGACTAGACTAGACTAGACTAGACTAGACTAGACTAGACTAGACTAGACTAGACTAGTAGAATAGAATAGAATAGAATAGAATAGAATAGAATAGAATAGAATAGAATAGAATAGAATAGAATAGAATAGAAAGGGAGTGGAGCAGAGCAGAGCAGAAGAGAACAGAATAGAATAACAGAGTTGGAAGGGACCCTGTAGATCATCTAGTCGAACCCCCTGCCCTAGCAGGAGATCCTACACCATTTCTGACAGATGGCTGTCCAGTCTCTTCTTGAAAGCCTCCAGTGATGAAGCTCTCACAACTTCTGAAGGCAACTTCTGTTCCATTGGTTGATTGTTCTCATTGTCAAAAAAACTTCTCCTTATTTCTAGGTTGAATCTCTCCTTGATCAGTTTCCATCCGTTATTCCTTGTCTGGCCTTCGGGTGCTTTGGAAAATAGGTTGAACCCCTCCTCTCTGTGACAGCTTCTCAAATATTGGAAGACAGCTATCATGTCTCCCCTGGTCCTTCTCTTCACTAGACTAACCATGCCCAGTTCCTGCAACCGTTCTTCATATGTTTTAGCCTCCAGTCCCCTAATAATCATCTTTGTCGCTCTTCTCTGCACTTTTTCTAGAGTTTACAAGGGTTGCAGTGTCCCAGGGTCCCATAATCACCATTTGCAACTTTCCCAGCCAACTTCCGACAAGCCAAGTCCATGCAAATTCTAGTCCCAATTGTGACTGTAAAGTCTAAGACTATCCATAATAGATGTACTGTTATTAAGAGGGTACAAGAACACTCCTACTCTTCAGCTTTCTAAAAGTCAACAGTTTTTTTTTTTCATTTCCAATCCAGATGGTAAATACTTGCTGGAACATGGAAGCTCCCTTCACTACTCCCCTTAATGATAACGTCATGGTTATACATAAATTATACAATTTTTCATTCTTATAGCAAATCCTTTACAGTGGACCACTTTGAGTTTTGAAGCAACATTTTAAGAAGTATTGAGGATTATCTCAGTGCAGATAAAAGGATTTGGATGGGTGTGATGCAAAAACCAAGGAGATAGCAGATCGTTCCAGACCACTCAAGAAATCAGTCTTAAACTTATTTTATTATTAAACTTCCATGTCCTACGCAGTTAGCAACTCCCCCGAGATTTTTAAAAAAAGTTAGAAGAAATATTAAGAAAGCAAACTAGCTCTCCAGCACAGTCATTGTTCTCTTCCCAGCCAGGTTTAATTCTGCCTTTCCCATAAAGTTAGATATAATTGCAGCCCTAAAATACATTGTTTAGGAAACGAACTGCAGGGCTAGAATTAAAATGAAGCAAGGAGGCAACATTTATTTGGCAACGGGTTCTTCAAATCATAAGTATTCACTTACTTTTTGTAGAGCTCCTCGTGTGGCCCAGCGCCAGTGGTTCTTTTATTGTGAAACAACCCAACAACATTTGTTTAAGCTGAAATGCAGGATCTGTAATTAAAAAAAGGGGGGGGGAGATTAAATTTGGGAGATGACCCAGTGCCAGATTCAGTGTACCTTGGAGTTTTATATATATATATAGGCAAGTGACAAGACCATGATTAGATAGAACAATTTGGACGGAATCCTAGAGAAGCAGAGAACGCAGGGACCCAAAGCAGAAATTAAAAAAAGAACAGAGGCAAAACTTTCAACTTCTCTTCTACATTCTGTAATGTGCAATATTGTTTCATAGTATTATAGGGAAATATCAACAGCCTCCTGAACACGTATCGCAAGCTGAATCTATACAATCCCCATATGGAAGCGTCTTATTAGATTTTTATCCTGATTTTATTACTTTAATCATAACCCAAGGCAGCATCTTTCCAAACATAATTAAAAAGACTTCCAAGCTGGTCCTACCCCTAGATGTTTGTCGAGATCAGCTTCTGTGCCTCCGTTTTTCTTCTGAAATGTTGACCCTCTAGAACAGGGGTAGTCAACCTTGGCTCTTTTATGACTCGTGGACTTCAACTCCCAGAATTCCTGAGCCAGCTGTGCTGGCTCAGGAATTCTGGGAGTTGAAGTCCACGAGTCATAAAAGAGCCAAGGTTGACTACCCCTGCTCTAGAACAAAGGTCCCCAACCTTTTGGGCACCAGGGACCGGTTAAGTGGAGAAAGGTTTTTCCATGGACCAGAGGGGGCGTGGCTTTGCTGGGTTGTGCGACCCAGTTGCTGGCATGCTGCGGCCTGGTTACCGGTCCATGGACCAGGGGTTGGGGACCCCTACTCTAGAAAGTTTGGGGAGGGGTGAGAAAGGAGACGGAGCCTCCCATTTTTGGCAATCTCCAACTGGTCAACCAGAAGGAGTTGACTAGTTTATGCTTGGATCATCGGATTCCAGTTTTCCAAGGCCAACATCCGAGGCCAACTGCCTTTCAGAAATTAGGGGATTAAAATGGTGACTGTGCAATAATACACACGCACCATTGCACAGAGCTGCCTTGAAGGAAACCTTGAGGTGTTCAAGAGGAAAAGTCATTGATATGCAATATTTAAGGCCAAGGTGTCTTATGAACAAATGAAACTTTGTGAGAATCCACCAGCAAAAGGCAAAGGGTAGGTTTCAAAAAGATTTCAGAAGGAAAGCCTCTCTGGATGGGGGTCATCTGATATTCAGCAAAAGAGGACAAGTCTTACTTTTTGTCTCTATGTCCACACCTGGCAGGCAAAGTCTAAAAAAAAAATCAAACATGGTCCAGCTTTTTAAGTATCTCTTCATGAGCATCTTCTCTCCGTAGGACAGCACTTCCCTAATACGTGCTAACTGCAAATTAATAAATAAGACTAGCTCTATGATCTTAATTAGTCCATTAGTGCCCTACTATCATCTGAAATTGACAAGACCTTACACCCAGAAGACTTGTACTTTCTAAAGGCAGCAGCACCGTCCTGTTGTTTATGTGACATTTAAGTGTTAATGCCGCTTTATAATGCCGTGGTAAGAACACATTTGGAACACGGCATCCAGTTTTGGTTACCACGATGTAAAAAAGATGTTGAGACTCTAGGAATCCACAAGAGAAAAGCCACAAAGATAATTAGGGGACTGGAGGCTAAAACATACGAAGAATGGTTGCAGGCGCTGGGTATGTCTAGTCCAGGGATAGGCAACCTTGGCTCTTTTATGACTGGCGGACTTCAACTCCCAGAATTCCTGAGCCAGCCACGCTGAGGGGAAAGGGAGAGGTTTCCAAGTTGAGCCAGGCTGGCTCAGGAATTCTGGGAGTTGAAGTCCACGAGTCATGAGGGGGGCCATAGTTTCCCCATGCTGGCTCAAGAATTCTGGGAGTTGAAGTCCACGAGTCATAAAAGAGCCAAGGTTGCCTACCCCTGGTCTAGTCTAACTAAGAGAAGGACTAGGGGTGACATGATAGCCGTCTTCCATATTTGAGGGGCTGCCACAAAGAAGAGGGGGTCAACCTATTCTCCAAAGCACCTCAAGGCAGGACAAGAAGGAATGGATGGAAACTTATGGAGGGATCTAAAATACATAAAGAACGGTTGCTGGAATTGGATATGTGCAATTTAATGAAAAGAAGGATTACAGGTGACATGATAGCAGTGTTCCAGTATCTCAGGGGCTGCCCCAAAGAAGAGGGAGTCAAGCTATTCTCCAAAGCGCCTGAAGGCAGGACAAGAAGCAATGGATGGAAACTGATCAAGGAGAGAAGCAGCCTAGAACTAAGGAGAAAATTCCTGACGGTGAGAACAATTAATCGATGGAACAGAAGTTGCCTTCAGAAGTTATGGGTGCTCCATCACTGGAGGTTTTAAAGAAGAGTTTGGATAATCATTTGTCTGAAATTGTATAGGCCTGCTTGAGCAGAGGGTTGGACTAGAAGATCTCCAAGGTCCCTTCCAACTCTGTAATTCTGTTCTATTCCATTCTATTAGGGGGGGGGAATCTTCCCAATGCTGTAAAAAAAAGTATATTTCATATACATGTAGGCCTAAAGATGTGGGTTAATTTGTTTGGCAGTTTTTCCAATATAATTTTTGTTGCCGATGCCAAGGAAGTCAAACAATGAATTCTCCTTTCCCCCCCTCCCCCCTCCCCAGTTATGTTCTTTTCCAATTGTCATTTGCCTGTTCAAACATCTGCTAACTCTGTTCCTGGGAGGGATAGCAATATTCTCTTTAGAGAAGAATTGGGGCCCAAATATTAAACCAGGAACAAAACATGGCCAGTTGTCTTAGCTGAGAACCCAGCATCTTTAAGCAAATACCTGAAGCGTCTTCAATGCAGAACTAAATTATAACTTGCAGAGGCAACAACATTAACAACAACAAAAATACATTGGAAAACCGCATGCCAACTGAGTGTCTTGATTTGTCACTGTTGACTATATATTTGGGGTCAATTTGGGCTGCATGAGTCCAGATGTCCATGAGGTGGCAGCAAAGAGTTCCCTGTGTCTTTGTCGCCATCTAGTAGACGTCACAATGTCCGCAGCCAAAATTTAGCCCTTCGGAGCAGGCGCAGGTGTGTAGAAGCAAGTGAACAGACCTCAAAAGTCACCCGGTCCAATCCCCTACTCAAAGCAGGATCTGCTAAACATAAAGCACAGTCCTTGACGTACAACCACAATATGTACAACCTTCCTCATTGACTTGGCTTTTCAGAAGGTCGCAAAATGGCATCCCATGACCCCGGGATACTACGACCGTCATAAATATGAGTCAGTGGCCAAGCAGCTGAATTTGGATCACGGGATGCTGCAACGGTCATAAGTGTGAAAAACGGTCGTAAGTCACTTTATTCAATGCTATTGTAAACCTGCCAACCGAAGTATGTATAGTCAAGGCCATGGTTTTCCCAGTTGCAATGTCTGGCTGTGAAAGTTGGACCCTAAGAAAGGCTGAGCGCCAAAGAATGGAGGCCTTTGAACTCTGGTGCTGGAGAAGACTCCTGCAAGTCCCCTGGACTGCAAGGTGATCAAACCGGTCAGTCCCAGAGGAGATCCACCCCGACTGCTCTTTAGAAGGCCAGATCCTGAAGTTGAAACTCAAGTACTTTGGCCACCTAATGAGAAGGAAGGACTCACTGGAGAAGAGCCTAATGCTGGGAAAGATTGAGGGCAATAGAAGAAGGGGACGACAGAGAATGAGGGGGCTGGATGGAGTCACTGAAGCAGTAGGCGTGAGCTTCAATGGATTCCAGAAGATGGTAGAGGACAGGAAGGACTGGAGGAACGTTGTCCATGGGGTTGCGATGGGTCGGACACGACTTCGCAGCTAACAACAACAACATTGTAAACTTGAAGGTCACTAAATGAACGATTGCAAGTCAAGGACTATCTAAGTGTGAAATTCCCTTTTGTTTTATACTTGTTCTAGTTCTAGATCAGTGTTTCTCATCCTTGGCAACTTTATGATGTGTGGACTTCAACTCCCAGAATTCTCCAGCTAGTGTTGCTAGCTGGAGAATTCTGGGAGTTGAAGTCCACACATCGTAAAGTTGCCAAGGTTGAGAAGCACTGTTCTAGATCATGGGTGTCAAACTGCAGGCCCACAGGCCAGACACGTCATGACAAAACCGCACCCACCCCATTGCCAGCAATGGGGAAAAAGCTCCGATACGTCGCGCGACGTCACGTGACGTCGTGAGCTTGACATGTCTATTCTAGATTAAAAAAAAAAAAGTTACAAGTCTCTTAAATTAACTTTTACCATCGATCGCAAGACACACCGGCCTGGTTTTGCATCAAAACATTTCTTTTCGTAAGAAATATTAAACTTTGTATAAAACGTGCCACAGAGAAATTGGATGTATTATGTTGAAATAGACACAACCCCACATAAAATGCAAGACAAACCCGCCACCTAGTGGGGAGTGGGAAAAACATTATTGAAGGTTTGTCTGTTTGTGTCTTTGTTTGTGTGTGTGTGTGTGTGTGTGTGTGTGTGTGTGTGCAGCTGTTAATCCCAGCTTCCACTGAATGAAATCCATGAACAGGGTTTCTAAACCGTTATACATTTATTTTATTTTTTAAAAAAAAAAATACTTTTAAAATTAGATACATCATATTATTTCTCAGGAACAGGATTTAACGATTAAAATTACAAGTCAATAAAATTACAAATAATTTGTAACTGTTTATTATTAAACCATTAATGATAAAAAAACTGTTTTATTTGTAATTTATTTTTCTTTGTCTTTTTTTTTTTTTTTTTTACAAATTATCACAACTGTACTTATCAAAAGGAGAAATAAAATTACAAATTACACCTTGCTAGGAAGCCTTTCAAACACACTTAAAAAGTCCTGCCTCCCTAGATTTAGGTGTGCAAATTTGTCTCCAAAGGTTGCCAGACCATTATGGGAAAAGTCCAACCTTCTTTTTTCAAAATACACAAACACACACACCTAAAGATATTCCAGTTTGCAAACAGGAGAGCTACATCTATATAAATAAAAATGTAAATGTTCATTTGTTCAAAATCTTAAATCTCCGAAAGTTCTTCACTGATTGCTTTGAAGTTTTGACACAACGTTGCACTCGAATACGTGT
>NW_015387721.1:309114-314327 GCF_001527695.2 Protobothrops mucrosquamatus | reverse complement strand
ATTCCTATGATTCCAACGGATATGCCATTTCAATTTAAGAGATTGCAATTCCCAATTCGATTGGCGTTTGCAATCACCATCAACAAAGCTCAGGGCCAATCTTTAGAATTGTGCGGTTTAGATCTAGACACGGATTGCTTCTCACATGGACAATTATATGTTGCGTGTTCTAGAGTCGGCAAACCAGACAATCTCTATAATCTGCACAGACAATGGAACAACAAAAAATATTGTATACCCACAAGCATTGTGAAATTAAACATATTACAAACGTGCGCTTTCTCTTTTCTTTCTTTTCCATTTAACCAGACTCAGCCACAGCAACGCGTGGCCGGGTACAGCTAGTATAAAATAAAAATGTTTCAGAACAACTGCTCTGGGCTTCGCTCTTATTAGTATTCATTAAAGCAGCAACTTTGGTTTCCATTAGGCAGAAAAATGAAGTGGCTACTTTAAGCATCTCATTAAAACTTTTAACTATTGGATTCTTCTCTGCACAGGAGTCTGGAGGGGTGTGGAGGCCGTATAGATAGTCCTTGACTTACAATCATTTGTTTAGGGACTGTTTGAAGTTACAATAGCACTGAAAAAAGTGACTTTTCCATTCCCCCTCCCATATATATAAGTGATTTTTCCCCCTCCCCTTTTCAGAGACAGGAACAAGCTTACCTTGTGAGTAAAGCTGCAAAAAAACCAACTCCTACAGATGAAGGTTCTCCTATGAATTGGGGCAGCTGGTTTTTGAGCTTCTCTGTCCAGCAGGACAACTTCCCGTGGTAGTCCCAATGGAACTTTGGCTTCTCCTTCCCCATGAAAATCAAATAATGTTCTTTTTTTAGGAAGGGAGTTCCGGAAATAGGAGGACCCCATCTGTAGCAATGGCTTCCTAGTTGAACCACCATCCAGTCAAGAGCTGAAGAATCTTCTTGGTTGAGAAGCGAAAGGTCTTCAAAGAAAAACAAGAAAGTCCAGTTGCCTCCTGAAAAAGCACCTTTGGGACAAGCATGACTGAGAATCTCCATAGATGCTTCTTAGTTGAGATAATGACTTCCTGTAAGACATCCCAGGTCCCTTCTAGCCCTGTGATGCTAGCATTCTATGGTCTCCAGCTGTGGCAACGTTAACTGCAGGTGCACCAAACTGTATTTTGCTGGGGAAGCAGCTGGCTATAGGATTCTTAGTGTGGAGACTAAGGATTTCTAGTCCCCATAACTCCTCCTTTTAAAGGGGGTCATTGTCTTCCTTTGACTATCACCGAAGCAGCTGAAGGCAGGACAAAAAGCAACGGATGGAAACTAATCAAGGAGAGAAGCAACCTGGAACTAAGGAGAAACTTCCTGACAGTGAGAACAATTAACCAGTGGAACTACCTGCCTCCAGAAGTTGTGGGTGCTCCAACACTAGAAGTTTCTAGCAAGAGATTGGACAGCCATTTGCCTGGGATGGTATAGGGTTTCCTCCCTGAGCAGGGGGTTGGACTAGAAGACCTCCAAGGTCCCTTCCAAATCTGATTCTATTCTATTCTATTCTATTCCATTCCATTCCATTCTATATTCCATTCTATATTTATTCTATTCTATTCTATTCTATTCTATTCTATTCTATTCTATTCTATTCTATTCTATTCTATTCTTTCTGTTCTATTCTTTCTCTGTTCTATTCTATTCTTTCTCTGTTCTATTCTATTCTATTCTATTCTATTCCATTCCATTCTATATTTATTCTATTCTATTGTTTCTGTTCTATTCTATTCTTTCTCTATTCTATTCTATTCTGTTCTATTCTATTCTAATTCTATTCTATTCTATTCCATTCCATTCTATATTCCATTCTATATTTCTATTCTATTCTATTCTATTCTATTCTATTCTATTCTATTGTATTCTATTCTATTCTATTCTATTCTATTCTATTCTATTCTTTCTGTTCTGTTCTATTCTTTCTGTTCTGTTCTATTCTTTCTGTTCTGTTCTGTTCTATTCTAATTATTTCTATTCCATTCCATTCCATTATCTCTCTAGTTTATCTTAGAATGTCAAAAAACCTTACCTTGCACGCCAGTCTTCCACTGATGACGTTATCCGTTCAGTCGTGTCCAACTCTTGACAATTTTATGGGCCAGGCCTCTCCTCAGCTCCCAAACCTGAACTCCTTCTTTGAGTTGTTCTATCCTTCATTAGTACAGGTAGCCCTTGACTTACACTAAGTGACCCTTTGAAATCGCAACACCCCTGAAAAAGTGACTTTTCACCATTGTTCACACTTAACGACCGTTGCAGCGTCTCCTGTGCTCCCAGGATCAAAATTTAGACCCTTGGCAACGGGCGTGTATTTATGACGGTTGCAGCGTCCCGGGGTTGTGTGATTCCCCTTTTGCGACCTTCTGACAAGCAAAATCAATGGGGAAAGCCAGAGTCACTTAAACAACCAGGTTGCTAACTTAACAACTGCAGGGATGTACTTAACAACTGTGGCAAGGGAAGGTTGTGAAATGGGGCAAAGTTAACTTACTAGCAACTGGCTCGCTTAGCAGTGGAAATTCTGGTTCAATTGTGGTTGTGGGTCAAGGGCTACCTGTATTCTAATAACGTGCTACTTTTCTGTGACAGCAAGACAAACTGTCCCTTACAGTAGTGGCCAAAATTGTGGAAACCTTTTGGGAAAAGTGTATTTTTGAGGTTGGATGGCTAATAATAACACCACTTTTTTTGGGGGGGGGAGTAGTACCATAAAATTATCTATCAATGGAAAGATAATTGAATCAAGAATGTAATGCAACAAAGTTTGTTGAATTACCTGTACTGTATTCTATTAAAAGCTATAGCCAAATAACCAGAAAAAGGAAGCACAACTTTCTTAAGTTGATCTCAGGTAGCTTTCCTTCACCTGATTGTAGCCAATGAGCACGAGTGTTTAGAGAGCCAATCGGGTGTCATCTTGTTTTGGCAATGAGCCAATCAGATCACAGTAGGATCCAGTTATTGATGTCATGTATTGAAGCTGAGAGGAGGACATTTGTCAGTGTGTGATGTGATCGCTATCAAGTTGGTTGGGGTTTTTTTGTGTTCTTTCATTGAGTGAGCTTGTAAAATGCAATAAAATTAAAGTCATAATGCAAAGAGTTGACTGGTTGCCCAGAAAGCGATGTAAAATAGTATTATTAAGTGAACAAGGCTACAGTTATAAAGAAATTAGAAGAAAAATGGGTGGAAACTTAACCAAAGGTGGCATTTCCACTGTACACTTTTCCCAAAAGGTTTCCACAACTTTGGCCACTACTGTATAAGCGTGTCTTTGGGTTCCTTGTCTCAATAACCCCAGGAAGGCAAAAGGCTGTCTCAAAGCATCCCTTTACCAAACTGACAGCTTATAATCAGCCAATTTCTTTTTAAAAAAAAAAAAGGCTCACAGCCCATTCTCACAAACTGGCCTCGCAAACGCCAAGAATTCGGCCCTACTTTGTTGTGGCTGTTGGTCTTTCCCTAATTCTTTTCCCACAGGTTGAACTCCAAGGAAGAAACCAGTCGGATAATAAAAGAGAGGAATATTCAATTTATTTATAAAGACGAGACAAACAGCAAGTCCGTTACATTCTCTCCGAGTCAGATAAGTGATATTTGTTCTCCCACCACGTTATATAAAAGCAAACTACATGTTAAAAAAAGGAATGGGTCCAAATAGTATACGGTTATACTTAGACCGAGGAAAAACTCAAAATCTGTTTTCTTTGCGTTATCCAGGAGAGTTCTGGAGTTCTCTTGGACATATCCTGTTTGAAATGGATCGGTTACAAAAAGAAAAGGGGGAAAAAATAATAATAAGAGCATGATTCCACTTTTCTGCCACTAGTGTTTATTCCCGTTGAGCCTGAATAAGTGGACTTGTGTGCCCAATGCTAAAGAATATAAAA
Source organism: Protobothrops mucrosquamatus (assembly GCF_001527695.2). Taxonomy (NCBI): domain Eukaryota; kingdom Metazoa; phylum Chordata; class Lepidosauria; order Squamata; family Viperidae; genus Protobothrops; species Protobothrops mucrosquamatus. The sequence continues at coordinate 310,417 of NW_015387721.1, read as the reverse complement.
AGGAGACAAGTTAGCAAGTATTATGTCTAACCACCTGGGCTACTTTCTGATGCTCGAGTGACAAAAAAAAAACACCGCTACTTTCATCTGAAGGGGATCAGGATTTGAACTAATTGAATCACTCGTTCCTTCTAGGTCCCCAAACATGCAGAAGGAAAGAGAAAAAAAAGAAAGAAAGAAAGAAAAAAAAATTGGCCAGTAGCTAGGATAAGCAAAACAGCGTATAAGCTCAACTCGTGTACAATCTGCTAAAAGTTACGGCACGGCGACTGTATCGTAAACTTTTCCACGGTCTTTTTTTATTTATTTATTTATTTATTTTTAGACGCTTGAACATCTGGATTTGTGGGAAAGTTGATAAAAGGCAAACTCAGCGGTTCTAGCTGCACGATGTACAGGGCACAATCTCACCCCATTTTTTTATTATTATTTTTTGCCTCTTCCCGTTGAATGGATACATACCGTGTCTGTTCTAAAAACAAACGAACAAAAAAAACAAAAAAAACAGAAGGAAACGCCCGGGAAAATGGAGAGGTGTGTGGATCCCATACCTTCGCCAAGAAGGCAGGTTGGGAGAACCAAAGCTATGAAAAAAAAATGGACAATGGAGCAGATGCTGCCTACTTCTTCCCCCCTCCCCGTCCACCCCACACGCACCGTCCGACTGGTAGAGGCCAAGGGAAAGACACCCTTTTGTGTGTGAGTGTGCCGACTCCGGTAAGGTCCGTGGTGACGCCTGGCCACAGAAAGAGATCTTTCAACTGAGAGAGAGAGAGAGAGAGAAGTAGGGAGAGAGAAGAAAGAGAGAGAAAGGGAGAGAGATGGAGGTAGGAGAAAGAAAGAGGGAGAGAGGAAAGAGAGAGGGGGGAGAGGGAGGGAGGGAGAGAGGGAGGGAGAGGAAAGAGAGACAGAGAGAGGGAGAGGAAAGAGAGAGAGAGGGAGGGAAGGAGGAAAGAGAAAGAGAGAGAGAGGGAGAGGAAAGAGAGAGAGAGAGGGAGGGAGGGAGGGAGGGAAGAGAAAAAAAGAGAGAGAGGGAAAGGGAGAGGAAAGAGAGAGACGGAGAGAGAGAGAGGGAGGGAGGGAGGGAGGAAAGAGAAAGAAAGAGAGAGAGAGAGGGGGGAGAGGGAGAGGAAAGAGAGAGAGAGAGGAAGAGAGAGAGAAAGAGGAGAGGCACTGCATGTTTTGTAAGCTGAGTTAATTAAGGCTTCGGAACCAAACCTGGTTCATAGCAGCTAGTCTGAAAGTTGCACCGGAAGGGATCGGTCTAGCCGACGGCTTCGCTGTTCGTCTTGTAGGCCTGCTT
>NW_015387721.1:302311-305629 GCF_001527695.2 Protobothrops mucrosquamatus | reverse complement strand
TTCCAGCTCGCGGGACTGGCCTAAGGGATTTTAAAGGGGTTTTAATTACTTTTAAATTTGACGTATCTAAATATTTCTTTTTAATCAATTTTTAATTAGATGTATATGTTAGTATTTTAATCATTGTCAGCCGCCCTGAGTCCGCAAGGAGAAGGGCGGGATATAAATGCAATTAAATAAATAAATAAATAAATAAATTAACCAACGGAAAATGAGACAGAAAGCATTTGGGGTCCATCTCAACCAAAATCAGAAAAAAGAGCCTTTTATACATCTTACCAATGGCCAAGAAATCTGTTCGATACTGACACATCATCCCGAAGCCGAAATCTCTCCAGAAGCCAGAATCCTTTTTGTGGACCTATGACATAAAGAGATGGTAGAGTTTAGCTCCTTCGGGAAAGAGCAAAACCAGCAAGATCGGAAATGAATCCAATTCAGCACGCCTGACGGTGAGGATGGAGACAGTAACAATCAATAGACAGGAGAGGTGTTTAGATGTGGATGGTTCCCCCAAGGCCCAAAGGTGCTTTTGCAAGAGGCAACTGGATTTTTCTTGGTTTTTTCCTTGAAGATGTTTTTGCTTCTCATCCAGGAGGCTTCTTCAGTCAAAATGAAAATTTTGGGGTGGACAAGAGAGTTAGAGAGTCGTTGGAATGAACCAACTCTTGTCATACAGACTGCAGGGGGTTTCTCTCCAGAATGAATTTAGGCTTCATTTATATGTTGCTTTTCATTTTGGGGAGAAATCCCCCACATGTACAACAAGAGTTGGTTCTATCTATCTATCTATCTATCTATCTATCTATCTATCTATCTATCTATCTATCTATCTATCATCGTCTGTCTGTCTGTCTGTCTGTCTGTCTGTCTGTCTGTCTGTCTATCTATCTATCTATCTATCTAATATCTATCTGTCTATCTATCTATCTATCTATCTATCTATCTATCTATCTATCTATCTAATATCTGTCTAGCTATCTAATATCGGTCGGTCTGTCTGTCTGTCTAGCTATCTAATATCTATCTATCTATCTATCTATCTATCTATCTATCTATCTATCTATCTATCCATCCATCCATCCATCCATCCATCCATCCATCCACCCACCCACCCACCCACCCACCTACCTATCTTTTTTTATTTATTACATTTTTATGCTGGCCATCTCCCCTATATGGTGATTTTAATAAATAACAAACAACAATAAAACTGACTCCAAACACAATTGATTTCCCCCCAAAAATCCACCGAGTCCAAGAAAACTAGAACAAATGGAAACTTGCTCAATGTTAATCTGATAAGCTAAGAACAAGTTTCAGCAAAGGTTTCTCACTTTTGCGCATGTCCTTTGCGGACAGCAAGCTCTTTCGTTCGTGTCGTCTAAATACTTGGGGAAAATTCAAGGAAGCNGGAGGAGGAGGAGGAGGAGGAGGAGGAGAAGGAGAAGGAGTAGAAGGAGGAGGAGGAGGAGGACGACTGTGGGGTCCTTGGTGCTCTCTGAGCTTGCTTGTTTTCTTGCGGATGTGTCATTACCCAAACTAGGTAACATCATCCATGCCACATGTTCAAAGATCGAACACCCTCTTGTGAAGGGACGGGATTCAATATAATTCTACAGATTTAAGATACTATAGAATGTTTTAAATACATTATGTGCTCATTTACAGCTGTGTAAGAAAGGCTATTATTCCTGTTTGTTGAAATAATATGTTAACATTTTGTTTTATGATCCGTTTACTTGCCATTAATAAATCCTGCACCCAAGAAGGGGGACATATATCTGCACTGGCTCATTTTGAAAGAGCAAAGATGGATGAACATTCGGACATTTACCGAGCAAAGGCCGTGCTTTCCAATTTCACCTATTCTGCTGCAACGCATCGCAATTTATATGGAGGCATGAATCTAAAGGGCTCTTTTGCTGAAAATTCTGTTGAGCCACAGGATGGCACCAGTGTACACAATAGAAAAACATTTCAGTTACTTGTGCTAGTTTCTCATTCATTCATTCATTCATTCATTTATTTAAAAAAAACAAGTTAAGTGAACATGGATGACTATTTCACAAAAGTCCAAAATCAGAATGTGGCATTCAGGAAATCCTGACAAGAATGAATGAATGTACATTTGATAAATAACGAATCGAAAACTCAGCCACTCGTGTTTTAGATCAGAGGTCCTCAACCTTGGCCACTTTCAGACTGGTGGACTTCAACTCCCAGAATTCCTCAGCTGGCTGAGGAATTCTGGGAGTTGAAGTCCACCAGTCTGAAAGTGGCCAAGGTTGAGGACCCCTGCTTTAGATTAACCAACAGAAAATCCGCCAGGTGCAATCAGACAGCAATCCATCTCAACCAAAATCAGAAAAAAAGAGGCTTTTATACATCTTACCAATGGCCAAGAAATCTGTTCGATACTGACACATCATCCCGAAGCCGAAATCTCTCCAGAAGCCAGAATCCTTTTTGTGGACCTATGACATAAAGAGATGGTAGAGTTTAGCTCCTTCGGGAAAGAGCAAAAACAGCAAGATCGGAAATGAATCCAATTCAGCATGCCAGGTTGTGAGGATGGAGACCTTAACAATCAATAGACGGGAGAGGTGTTTAGATGTGGATGGTTGCCTCAAGGCCCAAAGGGGCTTTTGCAAGAGGCAACTGGATTTTTCTTGGTTTTGCCTTGAAGATGTTTTCGCTTCTCATCCAGGAAGCTTCTTCAGTCAAAATGAAAATTTTGGGGTGGACAAGAGAGTTAGAGAGTCGTTGGAATGAACCAAATGTTGCCATAAGACTGCAGGGATTTCTCTCCAGAATGAATTTAGACTTCATTTATATGTTGCTTTTCGTTTTGGGGAGAAATCCCCCGCATGTACGGCAAGAGTTGGTTCATTCCATCTATCTATCTATCTATCTATCTATCTATCTATCTATCTATCTATCTATCTATCTATCTATCTATCTATCTATCTATCTATCTATCTAATATCTGTCTATCTGTCTATCTGTCTATCTATCTATCTATCTATCTGTCTGTCTGTCTGTCTGTCTATTTGTCTATCTAATATCTATCTGTCTGTCTGTCTGTCTGTCTGTCTGTCTGTCTGTCTGTCTGTCTGTCTATCTATCTATCTATCTATCTATCTATCTATCTATCTATCTATCTATCTATCTATCTATCTATCTATCTATCTATCCGAAATTACTTTAAAAATGTGATCCCCGGGTATATCCATGTTCAAAGTCAGTCAATAGACGTGAGCACCAGGGAATAAATAATTTAATAATAATAATTTAGAGATAAAAGTTCTTAAGAAT
>NW_015387721.1:238341-300316 GCF_001527695.2 Protobothrops mucrosquamatus | reverse complement strand
TGACTCCAAACACAATTGATTTCCCCCCAAAAATCCACCGAGTCCAAGAAAACTAGAACAAATGGAAACTTGCTCAATGTTAATCTGATAAGCTAAGAACAAGTTTCAGCAAAGGTTTCTCACTTTTGCGCATGTCCTTTGCGGACAGCAAGCTCTTTCGTTCGTGTCGTCTAAATACTTGGGGAAAATTCAAGGAAGCGTCTGGGAAGGGCATATCCGTTGGCAACGAGGGAAACTTCATTTTTAAAGGTGTTCCCGGAAATTATACACCGCCCGGGCTGCTACTCTCGAGAGTAAAGTTTTTAAGGCTTCTCTGGAGTCTCTTACCAACTGCTGCTCCACTGGAGGTGGCCCATCTTGGTTGGCGTAGACAATGGCAGGATTATACAGGCTGAAAACCACTGGATAAAAAACTTTCTTGCCTGTAAAAAAAAAAATGGGAAAGACTTGTTACTCCGCGGGAAAGACTGACGAAGGAAAGGCATCCACATGTCTCCCATTGTTGTTTTTTAAATAAAAATAACCGTTAAACTATTTCCCAAACACTGCACAGAAGAGTAAATTTGTAAAAAGCTTAAGAGGGACCCTGCAGACAGGATCCTGTGAATGGTTCCCGTTTGTTCTTTAGATTTTGGAGAACACCGTCGGATAATTTGGGTGGGTGAACCCTCCTAAGGTCTGAAAGATGTCCTCAAAAGAGTTTGTATACGAAGAGGCTTGCAGGCAAATGATTTCCAATGATCTTGAGTCCTAGTGGACAATCCCTTAAATATGAGCCAGCCGTGTGCTGAAGCTGCCAAAAAGGCCAACACAGTGCTGGGCTGCATTAACAGAGGGATAGAATCAAGATCACGTGAAGTGTTAATACCACTTTACAAGGCCTTGGTAAGGCCACACTTGGAATACGGCATCCAGTTTTGGTCACCACGATGTAAAAAAGATGCTGAGACTCTAGAAGGAGTACAGAGAAGAGCAACAAAGATGATTAGGGGACTGGAGGCCAAAGCATATAAAGAATGGTTGCTGGAATTGGGTATGTCTAGTCTAATGAAGAGAAGGACGAGGGGGGACATGATAGCAGTCTTCCAATATCTCAGGGGCTGCCCCAAAGAAGAGGGAGCCAAGCTATTCTCCAAAGCACCTGAAGGCAGGACAAGAAGCAATGGATGGAAACTGAGCACCCTGCCCTGCCCTTTAACATGACTTGCATGTAACACAGAGAGTACATTGAGAGTACAATATAAATTGTCTGTCTATCTATCTATCTATCTATCTATCTATCTATCTATCTATCTATCTATCTATCTATCTATCTATCTATCTATCTATCTATCTATCTATCATCTATCTATCTATCTATCTATCTATCTATCTATCTATCTATCTATCATCTATCTATCTATCTATCTATCTATCTATCTATCTATCTATCTATCTATCTATCTATCTATCTATCTATCTATCTAAGACCAAAGACATCCAGGCTGAATACAGAATAACAGAATTGGAAGAGACCCTGGAGGTCTTCCAGTCCAACCCCCTGCTCAAGCAGAAGACCCTCTACCACTCTGGAAAAATGGCTGTCCAGTCTCTTCCTAAAAGCTTCCAGTGATGGAACACCCACAACTTCTGGTGGCAAGCTGTTCCACTGGTTAACTGTTCTCACTGAGAGGAAGTTTCTCCTTAGTTCCAGGTTGCTTCTCTCCTTGATTAGTTTCTATCTGTTACTTCTTGTCCTGCCTTCAGGGGCTTTAGAGAATAGGTCGACCCACCTTTCCTCTGTGATAACCCCTCAAATATTGGAAGACTGCTATTGTGTCACCTCTCATCTTTCTTTTCATGAAACTAGGTGTGCATATCTAGTTATACTACCGTATATTGTGTGTGTGTGTTTATGTCTATGTGTATTTCTCTGTGTATGTGTAAGCACACACACACACATGACAAATATAATTGTCTGGCTTGTTTTCATGGAAGCCCAGTCCTGGCTTAGCCGTAAAGCTCAATTTGGCCACAGTTCCGTAATATACAGTTTTAGGAATAATAAGATAAATATAGAAATATTCTGCTGCATGAAATATGGTGGAACTGTGAGAAAGCGGCGATAGAAACATGAGACCCCCACTTTCCTTCCAAAAAGGACATGTGTAACACCATAATTACCCCTTACTATAAACACGTCCAGGTGTTCCACACACTTTTTTTTTACAAAACAGCTTATTTGCAGGAGTGCAAAATTACAAGGCAGGCAGCCAAATTCAGTTGGGCAGCCTGTGATATCCCAAAGAGGAACATTAAAGGGTAGGAAGGTGGAAAGCAATGCAGAGTTTCTTGTCATGTATAAAGTATCAGATTTTTATATATATATATAATCTTATAATTGGTCTTGTTTGTTATCATCTCAACAAAAGGTCTGTGAATGATCTGGGATGGAAGTTTACTCATGCCATGCTCAGGGGATAGAGTGAGGAGACGGCTCCTCAAAGGAAACCCCGTCTATAAATATAATAAATTAAATGGAAACCACTGTCTTACACCCCCTCCCCACCCCCCAAAGTAATTCAGTTTTTTCCAGATGTCTAACTTGTATATCCAACAACAGTGTTTAAAGCATTGATTCAGCAGTTTGTGGAAGATCAGCTCTTCGCAAGGAAAATATGTGAGCCTATCACGACTGAAGAAACCGTGAAAATGAAATGTCTCCCAAACATGTACAATGCAGGAGGACATCCAAAGAAAAATTTTGCAATATAAAGCTTCTTCATACTGGGGGGAAAAAAGGAAAGATCTAAAATGAGGGAAGGGGGAAAGGAAGATGGAGATAATTTTGCAATTAGTGGAACTTAATATATTTTATCTTCCTGGGTTCCAAGATCACCGCAGATGGGGACTGCAGCCAAGAAATTAGAAGACGCTTGCTCCTGGGGAGGAAAGCTATGGCAAATCTAGACAGCATACTAAAGAGCAGAGACATCACCCTGCCAACAAAAGTGCATTTAGTCAAGGCCATGGTTTTCCCAGTTGCGATGTATGGCTGTGAAAGTTGGACCATAAGAAAGGCCGAGCGCCAAAGAATTGTGGCCTTTGAACTATGGTGCTGGAGAAGACTCCTGCGAGTCCCCTGGACTGCAAGGCGATCCAACCAGTCAGTCCTAGAGGAGATCAACCCCGACTGCTCTTGAGAAGGCCAGATCCTGAAGTTGAAACTCAAGTACTTTGGCCACCTAATGAGAAGGAAAGACTCACTGCAGAAGAGCCTAATGCTGGGAAAGATGGAGGGCAATAGAAGAAGGGGACGACAGAGAAGGAGGTGGCTGGATGGAGTCCCTGAAGCAGTGGGCGTGAGCTTAAGTGGACTCCAGAAGATGGTAGAGGACAGGAAGGCCTGGAGGAACGTTGTTCATGGGGTTGCGATGGGTCGGATATGACTTCGCAATTAACAACAACATATCCACTTTTTAGAAGCATCAGGTGCAAAGGCAGGCCAGTTTCTTGGGTTCACAGGTACATTTTGAGAAGATGTGATGGCTCCTTCATCCAATTTACTTAGTAATGTGATTTTTTTCAGCTCCCCCCCCCCCAATCAGAACTGCAACGTTGGATCGAAAGAGCGAAATAAGAAGACTGAAAAATTGTTGTTTTTTTAACATGAGAAATATAAAAATGTCGGGATGGTTTATATAAAATAAATGTTTTCTCTGGGGGAAAAAAAAGAAGAAAAAAAATTCTATACTCTTTGCATTTTTACAACCCTACCGAACAGTCTCTGTTTTTTGAATTTATGAATTCACATTGGTTAAAACTCTTTTAGAATTGGTCGTTCTTACGATACTTATAACACCCCTTTTGTTTAAATTCATTCTTAAAACATTTGTGCTAGCTACCGCTCCGTTAGTTCTACTAGAATTAAAAAAGAAGCTTTATATTGATGTGGTTGTTATTTGCAGAAACATGAGGAAAATGTCTATATTTAATTGTCACTTATTCAAACAACAAGAACTGTTATTAATTTAAGGTTGGCAAAAGAGAATATTATTGGAAGAGAAAATCAAGCCAAGCCATTATATGGACTGTAGAATTATAGAAATTAATTGTTAGCTGTACCCAGCCATGCATTGCTGTGACTCAGTCTGGTTAAATTTACGTCCAACAGATGGCGCTGTTTTTCAAAAAAGCATGTTTTTACCTGTCATAGGTGTGACATCTATATAATAGTAGGTATATAAAAAACACGCGCGTATTCGAATGCAACGTTGTTTCAAAATTTCAAAGCAATCGGTGAAGAACTTTTGGAGATTTAAGATTTTGAACAAATGAACATTTACATTTTTATTTATATAGAAGATTGTTTACCAAATATTCACAAAGTGGCTGCTTACAACCACTGAGTATGCTCAACGTATGCTCGCAAAGTAGCCATATTCTATCATGAAAAAGGAGTAGGTTCCATAACCCACTAAGACACTTGGCACCACAGCTATCTCAAACACTTCACAAAAGTGTGCTGGTGGGATCGAAAGACCCCACCCTTCCACCTCATCCAAGGTCACAGAGGACCTGTGGATCCACAGGAAATCTCGTAAACTAAGAGGGTGCTAAAAATTATGGATTAGTAGCAGATCACCTCTCTGTTGTCATCATCCTTATTTTTATCATGTGGGTGAGAAACCTTAACTAGGTTCCAAGGAAGTCGGGCCTTATGACAAGGATGTCGAGCAGGGACCACGTTGTCCACCTCTTCTCCGTTCCCTTCAAGGTGTAACGGGAACCTACCTGGCTCCGTGTTCAGGCGGCAGCTATTCAAGAATTCCGCTGTGAAATAAATATCCACGTCGCAGAAGAACATCAGGACTTCCCCTTTCTCCCAAGCTCGGGCACCCACATCCAGGCCTTGGCCACGGTTGAATTCCTCATTCAGGGAGACCAGGGTGTAATTATGGAAGTCGGTCTCTCTAACAAGAGAAAGAATCGAAAGTTGGAGACATTCAACTTCTTGGTTTGTGGCCCATCCGCTCAAAACAATACCCTGAAGACCGATTGTTCAGCCTAGTTCAGTTCTCACTGGCTCAAGGTTGACTCAGCCTTCCATCCTTCTTTCTGAGGTCGGTAAACTGAGGAGCCAGATTGTTGGGGGGCCAGAGGCTGACTCTGTAAACCGCTTAGAAAGGGCTGTAAAGCTGGAAGGGACCTTGGAGGTCTTCTAGTCTAGCCCCCTGCTCAAGGTAGGAGACCTTACACCATCCCAGTCAAATGGCTGTCCAGTCTCTTCTTGAAAACCTCCAGGGATGGAGCACTCATGGCTCCAGGAAGGAAGCTATTCCATTGGTTATTTGTTCTCACTGTCGGGAAATTTCTCCTTAGTTCTAGGTAGGACGACTCTTTCATGATTTTCCATCCATTACCTCTTGTACTGCTCTCAGGTGCTTTGGAGAAAAAGTCAGTCACCTCTTCCTCTGTGACAGCCCCCGTCATGTAGTGGGAGACTGCTATCATACTGTTGAAGACGGATGACACTTTTGTGAAACTGCGTGGCAAGATCAGGAATGATAGAAGGGCTCCTTCATAGGAGTACGGGAAGGTGGACAATGTAGAGATTGACCTTCTAGACCAGACAGGTTCTGCATTGTCCACCTTCACATACTCCTATGAAGAAGGGTCCTTGGTGTTCTCTGAGCTTGGTTGTTTTGTTGAAGACATTTCATTATCAAACTAGGTACCATCATCAGGTCCTTGGTGTTCTCTGAGCGTGGTTGTTTTCTTGAAGACATTTCATTACCCAAACTAGGTACCATCATCAGTGCTAATACTGATGATGTTACATAGTTGGGTAGTGAAACATCTGCAAGAAAGCAAGAAAGCTCAGAGAGCACCAAGGACCCCACAGTCCTCCTTCTCCTCCTCTTTTCTGGAAACCTCATTCTCTTCTAGAACTGATGATGTTACCTAGTTGGGTGATGAAACATCTGCAAGAAAACAAGCAAGCTCAGAGAGCACCAAGGACCTCACAGTCGTCGTCGTCGTCCTCCTCCTCCTCCTCCTCCTCCTCCTCCTCCTCCTCCTCCTCCTCCGTCACTGTCCAGTCTCTTCTTAAAAGCCTCCAGTGATGGACCACCCACCACTTCTAAAGTCATTAGATCAAGCTCAATTCCAGAGATTTTTTACTGTTCCCTGTGATTAATGGAAATTATGTTTAGTCTCCTGCAATGTCACAGAATAATTTCCTTCTACAGTTTGCTGCCTTCAGTTCTGGCAGTGGAGGATTCACCTCGGCGAGATGCGTTACTCAAAGAAAAAAACCCACCCACCCACCCCTGTGTGCAGAAGGACCCCAGTCAAGACCAAAAGCAAAATTGCTCTCTCCTAACAGAGGGTTTTATTCTGGGCTCAGAGACTTCCATCTGCGCTTTAGACACGAGGTGACTCAACAGCGAAAAAAGTGCGTCCGTCTTAAAAACTGGGGACTGCGTTGTTTTGTACGGAAAAACAAAGCAAAGAGACCTCTTGCCAAGATCCACACCAGCCCAGCATTTTCAAAATAAAGGAAGGAAGTTAACTTTGCCCCTAAAATGAAAGCAAAACGGATCACAGATCCTTGCTCAGCTTCAGAAGAAGTTCTCCACTGGGCAGAGACGCAATCCGCTTTCCGTTCTTGGTCTCCTGTCCTGTCGTGACGTCTTGGAACTCACCTTGCAACGGATTGTAAGATGCTCTTGACTTCGGAAAGCCCTTCCTGTCCAAAATAGACCACGGTGAGATGAATCCGCTTGTCTTGATTAATGCAAACATCCCTGGGAGCAAAAAAGAAGAGTTTTTTTTAAGCAAGTCGGTGACTTCTTCGGAAAAAAAGAAAAGGTCCAAGGATCTCCTCTACTAGCCGTAGAAGATTTCAGAAATCTCCCAACGGATCGATCTAGTTGAAATCTCAGAAAGATCTTATCTCACTAGGGCCGTTCGAAAATCATCTGAGAAACAGAATAGAATAGAGTAGATTTCTGCGTAAGTTACCTTCTTGCAAATACAGATTGGAAATCAAGACGCGAGCAGCAAAAGGCTGCTTGGTGTTTGTAAGAAACAGACAGGATTGTTCCGTGGAGGAGTATGGAGTCTTAGTCAAAGATTAATTTTGGGATTTTATGTTGTTATTCTGAAACATATCAAGGTGATTGCCAGCATGATAAACAGGATTGTTTTTAGCAACAGCCTAGTGGTGTATTTTAATTCAGGATGTTAGCATCTCAATAATGTAACATTTTAGTATTTTCAAGATTCTTTCTAATTGTTAATTCATGCCATAGGTTAGTATACTATTGTCTCCTGTCCTCTCCTCCTCTCCTTTCCCTCCCCCCTCTCCTCTCCTCTCCCTTCATCTCATTCTCTTCTCTCCCCTCATGGTTTCCTCCTCTCTCTTCATCTCATCCTCTCCCCTCACAATCTCCTCCTCCTCCTCCTCTACCCTCCTCTCCTTTCCTCCTCTCCACTCCCTTCAGCTCCTCTCCTCTCCCCTCATAGTCTCCTCTCCTCCTCTCCCCTCGTCTCCTCTCCTCCTCTCCTCTCCCCTCCCACTTCCCCTCATCTCCTTCTCTCCTCTCCCCTCATCGTCTGGTCTCCTCCTCTCCTCTCCCCTCGTCTCCTCTCCTCCTCCTCCTCCCATCCCATTTCCCCTCATCTCTTTTCCTCCTCTCCTATCCCTTCATCTCATCCTCTCCTCCCCTCCCTTCTTATCTCTCATGTACTTACCTGAAATTTTGCATGAACTGTGCAAAAACCTCTGTCCTTCCCGCCAGAGGAACGATGATGTTGATCATCGACCGGGAGATGTCCACCGTCTCTGTCTTCACTTTCATGAGGGGACCAAACGGGCGGAACAGCGAGACGTGTCGGTACTCCATTTCGTCAGCTTTCTTGTAGAATAATTCATACTGGGAGCCTTTGTCTCTCTCCGTGCGGTAGTAACCTTGAGGACAATTCCAAGATTAAAATGACGGATTTTACAGGCAGCCAGAAAAGGCTGGGAAACACGTCCTGGCGCGTTTCCGGAGGAAATTTGCCTTTGACTCATTACTACAGGTACGTCCTCAACTTACAACCATTTGTTTAGTCACCATTGGAAGTTACAATGGCCCTGAAAAAGAGACTTATGACCGTTTTTCACATTGATGACTGTTGCAGCATCCCCACGGTCAAAACGGTGTGCTTGGCAACTAACTCATATTTATGACGGTCACAGCGTCCCGCTGTGTGTGTGTGTGTGTGTGTGTGTGTGTGTGTGTCACGTGATCCCCTTTTGCGACCTTCTGACAAGCAAAGTCAATGGGGGAAGCCAGATTCCCCTAACAACTGTGTGACTAACTTCACACCTGCAATGATTGGCTTAACAACAGCGGCAAGAAAGATCGTAAAATTGGGGCAAAACTCACTTAACAAATGTGTCACTTAGCAACAGAAACGTTGGGCTCGTAAGTCAAGGACTACCTCTATACAGGAACCCGCTCAACAAAACCAGCCAACTAACCACGATTTAAACATTTGCAACTTAGCATGAGTTATCAATCCGGCCCTTCATACATTAAACCCGGCATTTATAAAGACTTGGGATTAGAATCCAGCCAAGGTCCGTATTTTAAAAACGACCTTAAAACATTCAAGAAAAAAAAAGGAAAAGTTCCATTTTGCAGGTCGCAAAAGAAATATGTCATTCGTACACACAGGAGTACGTCCGTTTCAAGGCCTTTTACCAAACTGCGTAAATTTTGGGGTCAAATCTTGCTTGAGAGACAGTTCTGCAAAGCAGCTCAAACGTTTCTTGCAACTTCAAGATTAAGGGAAAGGGTTTTTTTTCCCTTTCCAGAAAACGTGACTCGCCCGCTGTAAATTCTGGCACGCAAAAATACAGCGCAGGGTGGAAAGTTTGCATTGCATGTGCTCGCGGCCCAGTTTGTGTGCGTGTGCGCATAAAATGTTTTCCCCCTCCTTTTTCCCTCCAGTCCACAAACCGAGAAAGGTTGGACACCTCTGATTTAGCCGGAAGGTTGTTCTCCAGGATTGGTTTGAGAGAGAGGCAATTGCCATAATTTAAGTGTTTTTCAAACTTGGTGTCAACGCCGCTAACATCGGATGTTCTTGCTTTGACAACATATGGAGATGCAGCCATTTTCCTTCTTATGTTTTACTCTTAGAATGAAGAGTTAGAATTAGATGATACTGGGTTGGGGGGAGGAGGAGGAATGTGCATGGGAGTTTAGTTAGACATAACAATATGGTAACTGGTGTGAGAACCAAGGTTTTTTGAAATAAGAGATGATAAGAAATGGCGGGTTGGAGAACTGGAGGGAAAGCCTGCATTTCAAACTAATTGGAGAATGTGATTTATGACATTTAATTAGAGGGGGGAATTGTGCTTGATACTATGTGCTCAGGGGAGGGGAATTCAGATTTTGGCTTCGACTATGTATGTGCCGATGTTATGCTATTCAATTAAAGATTCTTTAAGGTAAACAATGCCTCGAAGTTCTTTGAAGAGTTTCATCCGTAGGAACCATGACACTTGGCAACCTTAAGGTGTGCGAATTTCAACTCACTCCTGAGGTGTGGATAAAATCTTAGACATCCTATTAAGTGCAAGGAAGCATTACATAGATTTTAGATCCATGGGCTGCAGGATAGCTAGCCAGGTTTGCTGAAATCTCTGGTAGATGTTGGGCTGGGGAAGGCACGGCGCTTAAAACAAACTATGCTGAACACCATCGCTCACGCATACAACGGCGTGTTTACTCTAAGTAAACCAAGGTGGTCCTCGGTGTACGGCCGCAATGGAGCCCAAAATTTATGTCGCTAAGTGAAACATTTGTTAAGTGAGTTTTGCCCTCCCGTTTCCGACGTTTCTCGCCACAATTGTTAAATAAGTAAGTAAATTAAGTAAATTAATTAGTAAATTAAGTAACACGGTAAAGTAAAACTGGGTTCCCCGTTGATTTTGCTTGTCAGAAGGTCGTAAAAGAGGATGACATGATCCCGGGATGCTGTGACCATCATAAATATGAGTCGGTGGCCAAGCATCTGAATTTGGACCACAGGGATGTAAATTTGAAAAAAATGGCCGTAAATCACTTTTTTTCAGGGACGTCGTAACTATGAACGGTCACTAAACGAAACTGTTGTAAGTCGAGCACTATCTGTGCAGTGTGGAGATCAAATTGAACCTCCAGCCTAACCTCCAGGAATGCCACTTTTCTGCGGGTTTTTAAAAGAGGCGTTTTATGGTGCTCCTCATGGATCTTCTGAACAACAGGGAAAAATGAGTAACATGGAACAATGGAATGAATTTAAGACTGGCAATAAACTTCAGTGGGCTTGCAGATAAGCTGAGGGTTTGTTTCAAGAATTTAAATTTAATCAGCATCACAAAGGCTGCAAAGAATTCCGCGCGGCAAAAGAATCGTCTACGGGTTTGAGGGCAAAAAGTTTCCAGGAAGAATTTTATGAAAGGTTCTTTCACACACTCAGATCAAGTACAGATGGAGGGATAAACGTCACTGGAGATAGGAATGGAGTGCTAAATTCAAATTTATGACAAAGCCGTTCAAGGGAAGATCTCCCTGAAGGATTTTCTGGTATATGGATACGCTGGCTTTTTAAAGATGCTTAGAGACTACAAAAAAAAAAAAAAAAAAAAATCCAAAAGCCAGCTAGACATGAAACATCCTCAAGAACTGACAGGAGGGAGAGAAGAGAAAGTATTAATACCACTTTACAATGCCTTGGTAAGGTCACACTTGGAATACTGCATCCAGTTTTAGTCACCACGATGTAAAAAAGATGCTGAGACTCTAGAAAGAGTACAGAGAAGAGCAACAAAGATGATCAGGGGACTGGAGGCTCTTTAGAAGGCCAGATCCCGAAGTTGAAACTCAAGTACTTTGGCCACCTAATGAGAAGGAAGGACTCACTGGAGAAGAGCCTAACGCTGGGAAAGATGGAGGGCAAGAGAAGAAGGGGACGACAGAGAAGGAGGTGGCTGGATGGAGTCACTGAAGCAGGAGGCGTGAACTTAAATGGACTCCAGAAGATGGTAGAGGACAGGAAGACCTGGAGGAACGTTGTCCATGGGGTCGTGATGGGTCGGACACGACTTCGCAATTAACAACAACAAAAGTTTAATGAAGAGAAGGACGAGGGGGGACACGATAGCAGTATTCCAATATCTCAGGGACTGCCCCAAAGAAGAGGGAGTCAAGCTATTCTCCAAAGCACCTGAAGGCAGGACGAGAAGCAACGGATGGAAACTCATCAAGGAGAGAAGCAACCTAGAACTAAGGAGAAACTTCCTGACAGTGAGAACAATTAACCAGTGGAACAACCTGCCTCCAGAAGCTGTGGATCCTCCAACACTGGAAGTTTTTAAGAAGAAACTGGACAGCCATTTGTCCGAAATGGTATAGGACAGTGGTTCTCAACCTGTGGGTCGGGACCCCATTTGGGGTCAATCGACCATTTCATGGGGGTCGCCAAGCAAGGCTGTCCGCCATTTTTTTTGTCCGCCATTTTTTCCCCTTTTCCGGCAGGTGCCTTACCTCCCTTGGGCTGGGCCAGCTGGTGGTCGGCCTGCTCCGTCTCTGCCGCTTGCCAGCTACGCCTCGGCCAGCGCAGGGGGCGGAACCACGCATGCGCGGCGCTCCCGGGCAGGGAAAGTCCTTGATTTACGACCGGTTGGGTAGTCCTTGACTTACGACCGGTTTAGTCCTTGACTTACGACCGGTTGGGGTCGCGGCATTAAAAAGGTTGAGAACCACTGGTATAGGATTTCCTGCCTGAGCAGGGGGTTGGACTAGATGACCTCCAAGGTCCCAACTTTATTATTATTATTATTATTATTATTATTATTATTATTATTATTATTATTATTATTATTATTATTATTATTATTATTATTATTATTATTATTATTATTATTATTATTATTATATGCCCACGTTCGCCCCAGTCCTGACATCAGATAATTACTTAAGAGGAATGAGGTGTTCTAGATGTCTTCAGTGCTTTGGCAAATCTGTTACGTTTCCCAAATTATCTTTTCCCCCAAGCATCTATTTATGAACTGCTGGGTATTTGGGGTGAGGGTTGGGTGAATGGAGAATCCATATTAATTTTGTTGTTATTGACAAAGAGAGGGAGGGAGGGAGGGAGGGAGAGAAGGAAGGAAGGAAGGAAGGAAGGAAGGAAGGAAGGAAGGAAGGAAGGAAGGAAGGANAAGAAAGAAAGAAAGAAAGAAAGAAAGAAAGAAAGAAAGAAAGAAAGAAAGAAAGGATTCTAGTTAAATTAGAAGACTGCAAAAACAAAACTTGGAAAGAAAGAAAGAAAGAAAGAAAGAAGGAAGGAAGGAAGGAAGGAAGGAAGGAAGGAAGGAAGGAAGGAAGGAAGGAAGGAAACTTTATTTCACAAGAGAAAGGGAAAGGAAAGGGGAAAGAAAGAAAAGAAGGAAGGAAGGAAGGAAGGAAGGAAGGAAGGAAGGAAGGAAGGAGAGGGAGATGGCTAACTATTCTAGTTAAATTAGAAGAATGCAAAAACAAAACTTGGAAAGAAAGAAAGAAAGAAAGAAAGAAAGAAAGAAAGAAAGAAAGAAAGAAAGAAAGAAAGAAAGAAAGAAGGCTATAAAGCAGGGAGCTGTGAGCTCAAGAACCTCTGTTGGATATGTTTGCTGCCTTTGGTTATTTGTAAAAAAATAAAATAAAGGGATATGATTTCAAAACAACTCAAATCCTGGGAAGGCTTGGGAACCCGAGGCCAATCTTTGCTTGGGGCAATTGGACTTTTTTTAGCGCGGTGTACACTGTTCCTAAAGTTTAAATCCTTGAAATTGGCATTAAAACACACCAACAGATCGGTCAAAAAGAGTTGACTGTGTCAGGAACATCAAACAGAGCAGCTAACTGTTGACCAGGAAGGGGGAATTTCCTGTTTCTCTGAAACAACTCAGTGGGTGTTTCAACTAAATTACAACACGCTTTTAAACCTCCCATCCTGTTGAAATCTAAAAAAAGGGGAAGGCACAATTACCAGGTTGACCCACGAACAGTCTCAAACAAGCTGACCAAAACGGGTTTAAACGGTACCACTTCTTCACTCCTCGCCACTAAAGCTGTCAAAAGCAAGGAAGCTTAGGGTTGGCTAAAGGAAGCCGTAAGTTACAAAACTGACTGCTCTAAAAATTTACTGTTTTCCCGTAAGGATTGAAAGAACGATTCAACAATACCTGAAAAACATCTGGCCTTGGCTAATTTTGAGCGTCAGGCTTTTTGTCGTAGGAAATTACACTAGGAAGCCAAGCTCAGCGTGCAGAGAACGTGTCCTGGGTATTCAAGAATGAACCGCATGAGCGAAAATGTTGTAATTAAAGGGGGGGGGGGATATTCAGAGAAGAGTGGAATATCAACCAGCATCTTAAATAATTATAAACCTGCAGATATTTTATGCCTGTGGAGATCTGGAGGATCTGACCTCACATCTTGGGAATGGTCCAATGCACTCTCCACCGTAAATATTTTTAGTGAGACAATAAAATCATGTTTTACGAGCGTGTTTTGGAATCTAAGCGGCATCCCAAAGAGAATTTCTCCATCCTGCTGTCTGAAGATCGAGTGATCAAGTGAAGCTACCACTATGAGGTCTGTGGGGTTTCTCAACCATCCAGGTCATCGTTGTCCCAAAGGTAATTTTTCCCAAAGGCAACTGGACTTTCTTGTTTCGTTTTTTTCCCTTTGAAAATATTTCACTTCTCGTCCAAGAAGCTTCTTCAGTTCACGGATGAGAAGCGAAACGCTTTCAGAAGAAGAAGAAAAAACAAGAAAGTCCAGTTGTCTTTTGGAAAAAGCACCTTTGGGATTACTTGTCAAGGATGAAACTTTGGCAGCTACGTGCCTCTGCATTTCAACTTGCCTTCAGATTAAGGTGGGGGGAGAGTGTTACTTTCAAGTGGGCTAGATGGAGAAATGAAACTTCTACGATTCAGCTGAAGATAGTGAGAGCCTGAAGCCTTTTCAAGGACACCAGAACAGGTGCCGATCAGAAGCAGATGGTTCCCATAACAAAGTAAACTTGTTTATATGGACTACGCTGGGGGTTTGACTGGGAAAATTATTGGTGTTGGAGCCTCAGAGTTAGTTTTGCTTCAATAGTACCACACAATGTATTCAATAAAGAGTAAGATTTTCAGAGACGGATTGAACCTGGAGTTTTATTTTTTATTCCTGAGCTGGATGTTGACATTACCACTATAAGCTTCTTAGAAACCAGAAAAACCAACTGGTTAAGCTGTTTCACACCTCTCTCGTATATTGGTCTTGAATAGTTGTCTTCTTTGAAGACATATTCTACCTTAGTTTCAAAATGCCAGAGGAAGCTGAGAAAATACTGTTTATTCATGTGTCTCAGGCAACTTAAAAGTGTTTAAACATTAGAATTTACTGACTATTAACATGAGTCACCGTCTGGGACCCAGCTAATGAACTGAAGGAAGCCCAAGATCAAAGAATGATGACCACTGTGTTTTGCCAAAGCAAACTGTGTGGGTCGTTAAGTAGACTCAGCAAGAAATATTTAAGACTGAAGCTCAAAGTACGCCTAGCTTAAGAACTCCTAGAACAGATAGCAAATACTGAGCAAGATTTGTCAATAAACATGTAGTTAACGGAGATGCTGGCAGACAGCTAAAGCACAACCCACAAGCCATGTGTTGTGAATTAACTGAATATCTGACAGCTCATTTGGCATTCAAATCTTAGGTAGAGCTATGGTTAATAATCATGCAGGGCAGGTAAGTCACAAAACCGTGAAGATGTAGATTTCTAGTTTAGAAAAAAAAATTAGATGGCCAACCGTAACAACAACTGGAACAACAAGATGGAAGAGAATCTTTGAAGCTCCAGGTTGAAATGTGGAATTCTCGGTGTTTGGTAATGAAATGTCTGCAAGAAACCAACCAGGCTGAGAGAGCACCTCTGAGCCTGGTTGGTTTCTTGGAGACATTTCATTACCAAACTAGGTTACATCATCAGTGCTGTGCTGATAATGAACATCCTGATGAACCAAGCTTAGAGAGAGCCCTCCATAAAGAAAATACATCAAACAGAAGTATTGTTGCTTTTTTAAGGTAGCCTCAATGTCCTCTGGATTTAATTTTTTTTAAAGAAATATTTAGAAAAGATTGGTTATGTATCATTCTCAGTAACTCAAAAACATCCTGCAGCCAAGAAGGCTCCACACCCATTTGCAGTACACAGGTGACCCTGAGGACAAAGATAAACCTCCAGGTGGCCTCAATGACTCTCTAAAAGGATGCAAATGACCAGCTGTCTGCAAGGAGTATAAATCCTTCCATTTCCCACCATCCAGTCAGAGCTGAAGAAGCTTCTTGGATGAGAAGCGAAACATTTTCAAAGAAAAACAAAGGAAGTCCAGTTGCCTCCTGAAAAAGCACCTCTGAGGACACAGACAAACCTCCAAGTGGCCTCAACGACTCTCTAAAAGGATGCAAATGACCAGCAGTCTGCAAGGAATTCAAATCCTTCCATTCCCACCATCCGGTCAAAGCTGAAGAAGCTTCTTGGATAAGAAGCGAAACGTCTTCAAAGAAAAACAAAGAAGTCCAGCTGCCTTTTGAAAAAGACCTTTGGGATTAATAATAATAATAATAATAATAATAATAATAATAATAATAATAATAATAATAATAATAATAATAATAATAATAATAATAATAATAATAATAATAAAGTTGGATTGAAGGTCATCAAGTCCAACCCCCTGCTCAGGCAGGAACCCTATACCATTTCAGACGGCTGTCCAGTCTCTTCTTAAAAACCTCCAGTGTTGGAGCATTCACCGCTTCTGGAGGCAGGTTGT
Organism: Protobothrops mucrosquamatus; assembly: GCF_001527695.2. Lineage (NCBI taxonomy): Eukaryota > Metazoa > Chordata > Lepidosauria > Squamata > Viperidae > Protobothrops > Protobothrops mucrosquamatus. The sequence continues at coordinate 284,419 of NW_015387721.1, read as the reverse complement.
TCCACTGGTTAATTGTTCTAACTGTCAGGAAGTTTCTCCTTAGTTCTCAATATCTCCTCCAACTCTCAGAGATGGAAGTAAAGATGATAAGTGACGACTTGAATCGTTAGGAAGGGAAGCCCTAAAAATAACTACATCTGAAGCTTTTTAAGATAGGTGAGATTTTAAGGATGAGGTTGGGTGTCAGCGCGGCAATCCAGCTCACTTCGCAATCTCTGCTCACAGCATGACAACAGCAACGGTGGGAGGGAAAGAATTGGAACACAAGGCGGTAAATGGGGTGAGGTGGGGGGACAAAAGAATGCAAACACCGGCTCGGGGCCTGAGACAACGCCAGTGTCCCAAGGTCACTTGCTGAGAAGGTCTGCAAGACGGAGAGTCCATTCCCCAAACAAAATGAAGTCAGCTGCTTGGAAGGTAAATAATAGTAGCGGAAAGGCCAAGGGGAAAAGGAAAAATTAACTACACTATTTGTGCGCGAAATATATCAGAATTGGCTTTGCTACTTCTGTAACCATGTTGGTCTAATAAATTACACTCTTGGAGAAAAGAAACGTCCCAGGGGTCTTTATTTACTGCACGAACCAAGTGGGACGGCTGAAAACAGTATTTATCATCAAGCTGTTGTAAATTCTGCCAGTCTCACGTACATCAAAAGTTGAACACACTAAAGCCCAACACACTCTTTAATAAACCGATTCTCAACACAGAGCTTGTGAACACACCTGTTACATTATCTAATTGCTCAAGGTGACCCCAACACTTAACTATTTAAACATTTTTAGCATTTGACCACAATCGAACTATTGGTGAGCAGGTAAAAAGCTCCGTCTTTTGTTTCGTTAACTGTCCTACAGACAGTCCTCAACTTACAACAGTTGGTTTAGTCACCGTTCGAAATGACAGTGGTACTGAAAAAGGTGACTTGGGACTATTTTACACACTTATGACTGTGGCAACATCTCTGAGGTCACGTGATCAAAATTTGGGCGCTTGGCAACTGGCTCGTACTTATGACAGTTGCAATGTCCCAGGATCATGTGATCCCTTTTGCGACCCTTCTCATAGACAAAGCCAATGGGGAAGCCGATTCACTTAACAACTTCAAGGATTCCCTTAACCTTGTAAAAGGGGGCAAAACTCAGTCTCGCTTGGTGACAGAAACTTCGGGCTCAACTGTGCTCGTAAGTCGAGGACAACGTGGACTTAATCGGTGCGGAATGCCTTCCTGCAAACTCTTAATAGTAGCTCAATAGTAGTAACTGTGAGAGGGACCTCGGAGTCCTAGTGGACAATCACTTCAACATGAGCTAGCCGTGTGCTGCAGCTGCCAAAAAGGCCAACACAGTGCTAGGCTGCATTAACAGAGGGAGAGAATCAAGATCACATGAAGTGTTAATACCATTTTACAATGCCTTGGTAAGGCCACACTTGGAATGCGGCATCCAGTTTTGGTCACCACGATGTAAAAAAGATGTTGAGACTCTGGAAAGAGTGCAGAGAAGAGCAACAAAGATGATTAGAGGACTGGAGGCTAAAACATATAAGGAACGGTTGCTGGAATTGGGTATGTCTGGTTTAATGAAGAGAAGGACGAGGGGGGACAGGATAGCAGTCTTCCAATATCTCAGGGGCTGCCCCAAAGAAGAGGGAGTCAAGCTATTCTCCAAAGGACCTGTAGGCAGGACGAGAAGCAACGGATGGAAACTAATCAAGGAGAGAAGCAACCTAGAACTAAGGAGAGACTTCCTGGCAGTGAGAACAATTAACCAGTGGAACAACCTGCCTCCAGAAGCGGTGAATGCTCCAACACTGGAAGTTTTTAAGAAGAGACTGGACAGCCATTTGTCCGAAATGGTATAGGGTTTCCTGCCTGAGCAGGAGGTTGGACTAGATGACCTCCAAGGTCCCTTCCAACTTTATTATTATTATTATTATTATTATTATTATTATTATTATTATTATTATTATTATTATTATTATTANTCCTCTTGAGCTTCTTCATCGGGATTGTTGATCACCTCCAGGCCGGCCTCGATCACCTCCACCAGCTCATCCCGCTTGTCCTTGCGGACCGGCTTCTCCTCCGGGTGGCGGGTGAGGCCCATCTCCAACTGGTAGACCTTCATGGACGTGAAGCTCTCGAAAGGGATGGCGGCGTATTCGCTGGGCAGCTTGGCGCCGACGCTCACTTCCGCTTTGTCTATCTGAGAATGCAGGTACTCCAACAGGTCGTTGGAGGTTTGTTCCTTGACGCCCGGAGAGCCCACGTTTTGGACTTTGGGGTTCTTCTTGTCCTGCAACAGCTTCAGGTTCTCGCTCATCTCTTGAAGTTCCAGCTTCAGCTGGGCGATCTGACGCTTGAGGCTGGTGGCCCTGTTTTGGTAGTGTTCTTCCTGCTCTTGTAAAAGCGCCTGGTAGTGTTCCTTGCCGAAATGATCGCCTCCGAGGCCGGGAAGCGACCGGTTGCTTTCTGTCGGCGGGGCGCACTCCAGGAGATACATGATCAGCAACAGACTCAGCAGCAAAGCCAGCCCGACAAAAAGCCACCGAGTTTTGGCTTGGAACATTAATCCTCTCCTAGGCATCCTTAGAGCGCTGCGGCCGTATTCCCAAACGACGCACAAAGCCGATATGCGCAGGTCATTCCTTGCTATCTGGAGGGAGCCATCGTTCCGGAGGCAAATCCAGAGGGCTCTCAACGGTTACAGCCATAACATTTCAAAAGCCGTCTTCTCCGAGCAACGGATCGCCAAGTTGAGTTTAAATCCCCAGATTACGCCGGCTTCCATTCCGGCCGGCAGTTCCAGTCCAATCGGCCGATGCGTCTCTCTCTCCTTAAATAAGGGCTGTTTGCGTAAACAGGGAGGACTGTTCTAGCCCAAAAATCACTCGCCCTTTGTTTTCCAGCATAACACCCTTAGGTTTATCATCAACTTATATGAAAAAACAAAGGAGAAACGTCTGGAAATGTCGACGATCTTCCTGGGCCTGGAGTATGTTTGAGCTCCTCCATGGACGTACTGCCAAAAAAAAAAAAAAAAAAAGCAGAAATGAGTATTTCAGCAATACCAGAGAGACAGCAAGGAATTTTCATCCAGCGTTCGCCCTTCTTGGAAGATCCGTGCTCTGAGTCAGCAAAATAAAGAAAAAGCCTAATATTACATGGGGAAGAAAAAAAAGAGAAAAAAAATACTTGGTTAGAACTACGAAGGAACCGGACAGCTGGAAAGCAGATCAAAGCAATGCCTAATATGCTAAAAAATCTAGATGTAATGAATTACATACCAATTTATGGCTAGGCTGGAATAGGGGGAAAAAATGGTAATGCCGACATATTTTCTACTTTACTCATCTGCAAGCTCCTTCTTAGGAAACAGATTTTTTAATTTTTTTTATAAAGTATAACTGGTCTGTCAAAACTCGTCCCACGAGAGGCATTTTAACTTTTCCAAGGAGCATCCAAACCAGCTTTTTTCATTTGCTAAATAAAATCTGGAATGGAAAAAAACAAAGTCAGCAAGCTCTTCGTTCAAAAGGGCTTTTAAATTTAAGCATTAGAAGGTCAAAAAGTTTCATTGGGGAAAATTCTAGAGCTGGGGTTCTCAAAATGAATCCTACCGAAATATAAACTACGACGCGGCCTTTCAGATTTCAGTTATTTCAAGGCTAGTTGGGGGAACCAACACAGTTGCTTTAGTTTAGGAACTAAAATACGTTTCAGAATACAGAATAATAAAGAGTTGGAAGGGACCTTGGAGGTCTTCTAGTCCAGTCCCCTGCTCAAACAGGAGACCATATACCGTGCTGGGCAAATAGCTATCCAGTGATAAGCTGTTCCACTGATCAATTACTTTCACAGTTAGGAAATTTCTCCTTATTTCTAGGCTGGATCTCTCCTTGATAAGCTCCCACTCTTGATACTCTTGATAATGCTCCAACACTGGAAGTTGTTAAGAAGAGACTGGACAGCCATTTGTCTGAAATGGTATAGGCCGTTTCTTGCCTGAGCAGGGGGTTGGACTAGATGACCTCCAAAGTCCCTTCCAACTCTGTTATTCTGTTCTATTCCATTCTATTGGGGGGGGGACACAATCTTCCCAATGCTCTAAAAAAGTATATTTCATATATATATATATATAGGACTAAGGATAAAATAAAGTTAAAATACAAAATGCCAAAATGTTTTTAAAAAAGGACAACAGAATAAAAAAAAAGATAACAATGAAGAAAAGTGTCTTTAAAGAGAGAGAGAAAAGACTAACACATAAAAACACGTAACATCCTCCCTAGCTGAATGCTGATTAATATAATGCAGCCTAGTTTTTTTTAAAAGCAATTTCTCACAAATATAATCTGCAGGTGCTCCAGGCGTTTGGTCTGGCATTAAAAAGATGGTTATCTGAAGAGCAGAGCAAAGAAATATTTATGCATTCCCAAGTCAGGGCTGATATTTAGTATGATAAAAAGCATATGCTTAATTTTAAATCGTCGTATTTATTTGCCCCAGTTACTATTCCTGTATCTGCACACAGCCTATGGAGCACCTGCAACAAAAAACCCTTTGCTTGAGAGAGCATTTCATTTAAACCAAGATCCCCAAGCTTCAATTATGAAACTTTTTTTTACATAATTCATCATTTGGAACCAACTTTTCAAGTTTCCTTGAAGTGGAATATATCCCTTCTCCAAATAGGCGGAGTATTAGTACCTCTTTGTAAAACCCTAGTGAGGCCACACCTGGAATACTGAAGCCAATTTTGGTCCCCATGCTACAAAAGAGATGTTGAGACTTTGCAAAAAGTTCAGAGAAGAGCAACTAAGATGATCCAAGGCCTGGAGACTAAAACATACGAAGAACGGCTGCAGGGACTTGGGTTTGGCTAGTCTAAAGAAAAGAAGAAATAGGGGCGACGTGATAGCAGTATTCCAGTATTTGAGGGGCTGCCACAAAGAAGAGGGGGTCATCAAACTATTCTCCAAAGCACCTGAAGGCAGGACACAAAACAATGGTTGGAAATTAATCAAGAGAGAAGCAACCTGGAATTAAGGAGAAACTTCCTAACAGTGAGGACAATTAACCAGTGGAACAGCTTGCCTCCAGAAGTTGTGAGCGCTCCATCACTGGAGGTTTTTAAGTCAATTGTCTGAGATGGTATAGGTTCTCCTGCTTGAGCAAGGGGCTGGACTAGAAGACCTCCAAGATCCCTTCTATTCTATTCTATTCTATTCTACTCTACTCTACTCTACTCTACTCTACTCTACTCTACTCTACTCTACTCTACTCTACTCTACTCTACTCTACTCTACTCTACTCTACTCTACTCTACTCTACTCTACTCTACTCTACTCTACTCTACTCCACTCCAGTCCACTCCACTCCACTCCAGTCCACTCTATTCCCTATTCCCTATTCCATTTCATTCCATTCTCCCTGCTATAAAAACCTCCTGTTCCTTATGTTGTTGTAAATTTAGGTAGCCTGTGCTGTGCTGTTAGGTTTGTATCTTGTCGTTCCTTCGGCAAACTCTTGTATAATTTCCGCTGTGGTGACACGAAGCTATCAACTACCTTCTTCGGGTATAAATTAAAGAATGAGTGGAAATTTTCTGGAATGGCTGATGATGCCCAAGACTATCTTCTTGTGAAGTCCTTGAACAGGAACCATGAGTGATAAAAAAAGGAAGGCAGATCTACACAAAAAGTAGATAAATAAAAGCCGGATAAATGTCAAGGTTGAGAAAGACATACTAACATTCAAGGAAAACGGAGCTGAATGGAATGATAACAAACAGAGATTGGAATTGCAAGAGGTCACGTGAGGAAGATAAGCAAGGTTCTCCTAACCACGATGCACCCCCTGATTGCTCAGACAGGGGGCAGTGTTTCCCAAGCCAGATATCTACCTGAGCATTGAGCTCTGGAAACCAGGCATCAAGTTTATGGGCCGAAGAAGACAACTAATTATAAATTAGAGGACAAAATCGGCCTTGTCTAGTACGTGATCACGTGATCAAAATTAAGAGGCTTGGCAACTGGCCTGTACTTATGACGGTTGCAGTGTCCTGGGGTCATGTGATCCCCTTTTGCAACCTTCAGACAAGGAAAGTCAACGGGGGAGCCAGCTTCGCTTAACCCCTGGGTGACTAACTTAACCACTGCAGTGATTCACTTAAAAACTAGTGCAAGAAAGGTCATAAAACGAGGCAAAACTCACTGAACGACGGTCTTGCTTAGCAATCAAAATTCTGGGCCCGATTCTAGTCATAAGTCAAGGACTACCTGTATAACAATGAAATTTTTCCTCTAAGGAGATGGATCTTCCAAAAATTGCTACCGTTTGTCACAGGGTGATTGACTTTTTAATTCAGCCAAGTTTAGGGAGGGATCAAAGGTCCTCTTAAATCAACACTACATAACTTTCTGAAATCAACTGGCTTTGACTCAGGTTGACGAACTCAGGATCCTCCTGCCTCTTCTGCAGCTAGACTGCTAACCCATTCGTAGATCACAATAACTGGAAACAAAAGAGAGAATTCTGACATTTACACACACATAACACAGGCCCAGAGTTACCATACAGCGCCATGCTATCAAAAGTCTGCTATCCTATTTCTCTCAATCTCTCTCTCTACATACACACACAGTCTGTCTGTCTGTCTGTCTATCTATCATCTATCAATCTATCATCTATATCTATCTATCTATGTATCTATCTATCTATCCATCTATCTATCTATCTGTGTTTCTATTTATCATCTATGTTTCTATTTATCTATAATTTCTATTTATCATCTGTCTGTCTGTCTATCTATCTATCTTTCTATTTACCTTTCTATCTATCTATCTATCTATCTATCTATCTATCTATCTATCTATCTATCTATCTATCTATCTATCTATAGAAAGAAAGCATTCTTTCTTTCTCTTTTCTCTTTTCTTTCTTTTTTCCTTTTCTTTTTCTTTCTCCCTCTTTCCTTCTTTCTTTCTCTCTCTCTCTCTCTCCCTTTCTTTCTCTCTCTCTCTTTCTTTCCTTTCTTTCTCTTTTTTCTCTCCCTCTTTCTTTCTTTTCTCTTTTCTTTCTTTTTTCCTTTTCTTTTTCTTTCTCCCTCTCCCTTTCTCTTTCTTTCTTTTTCTTTCTTCCTTTTCTTTTTTTTATCCCTTTTTCCCTCTTTCTTTCTCTTTCCTTCTTTCTTTTTCTCTTCTTTCTTTCTCTCTCTCTCTTTCTCTTTCTTTCCTTTCTTTCTCTTTCTCCCCCCTCTCTCTCTCTTTCTCTCTCTCTCCCTCCCTCCCTCCCTCCCTCCCTCGCTGTAAATGGGATAAAACAAAGAGGAGGAACAGCCATGTGTGGCTTGTGACTCAGCCTGTAAAAACCTCGAGATGGAACGGTTGCTCCCTCTGGGGATCCATAAACGAAGCCTGCTCATGGACACTCTTCCCGTAAACTGTAGATTGCGTACATATCACGGCTTCCTCTATGAACCACAGGTTACATTTAGAGGATCGGGAGGTGCCCCACAGCAGCTATGCCTTCACCAGAGGTCCCTTGACCTCCAAAGTTATAACAAATACATTAAAAAAAAACCTTTAAAATCCCCAGAATATATTAATTTCCAAGTAGGAATACAATTGGGTTCTCCTCACATGAGGTCTTATAAAACCCACTTTTCCCCCAAAGTTTTCTTCGTTAATTTAAAATGTTGTGCTATTTTTGTCCCGTTGCATTATATGAAAACCCCACTATAATATTTATTTGCAACGCCTGCATTTCTTGCAGCAAAACGTGCATCGGCTAACCGTCTCTTGTGAGTCCAAGTCGCAGGCATTTGCAGTCTCCTCTCTTTGCCCAGCCGCCTCCTTGCCTTTTTTTTACCCTTCACACAACCACAGAGAACAACACTTTGCTCAAAACTGCCTAATGAACTTGGTGGTGGCCGTTTCAAGCTGGAATTCACACTCATCTGACAATTATTCGTGCAACCCCAGCTGCCGGCTGAACAGCCCTGAACTTTTATAGTTTTTAAACTAGAAAACTAACTCGCATTTTTTTTCAGGCAAGAAAACCAACTCCCTCTGATAAAAAAACTGATAAACCACAGGCAGTCCTTGACTTACAACAGGTTCAAAGTGACAAGGGCATTGTTACGGACTTTTTGCAGTGTCCCCATTGAGCACGTGATCAAAATTCAGATGCTTGGCCACCGATTCATACTCCCCGTGGTCACACGATTTACATTCGGATGATTGACAGCTGACTCACACTTATGACGGTCACAGTGATCCCCTTTTGTGACCTTCGGATAAGCAAAGTCAACGGGAAAGCCAGATTCGCGTAACAAACTTGTTGCAACTTCAAAATTGCAGCGGTTCACTTAAGAACTGCGTGGTAAGAAACATCGTGAAATGGGGCAAAATTCTCCTTAACAACCGTCTTGCTTAGAGACTGAACTGTTTGGCTCAGTTGTGGACGTAAGTGGAGGACTATTGGGATAGCGAACAATTTTTTTTAATATCCTCTCTTGATTAGCTGCTTTGAGCCATCCAGAAACTCTACGAAGTTTAGGGAGGACAAGGTTAAGTCTTGCGTAGCAAAACAATGAAACGACCCTGGGAAATAAGATAACTTTGCTTACTTTTTTTAAAAAAATCCCATATTTGCTCTTACAAAACAATTAAAAGCATACTGTCCTTCTCTCCTGAGTTTCAGTTCAAAACTATCACAAGAGCAGGAACAGAACTTTAATTTACCCGACTCCAGCCACCACAAACAGTTTTTAAAAAAATTGCATTTCTCCAAGCACAGTCCTGGATCTTACTTCCATTCTATAAAACATTTACCACTCTGCCTTCGTTTCCATTCTGTCTGGGCTCTTCTTACATGATCCGTGTACTGTTACTTCATACATGACCTACATAACAGGACTCTTTGCGATTCACTGTTTAATTTTGAGAACAGAGATAACTTTACATCTTGTTTTCTCAGCCTCAAAGACACGGTACTAGAACATGACACATATTGTGACTGTTTCAGGCTTACAAGAGAAGAGTGAAAAGGGAGGGAGGGAGAGAAAGAGAGAGAGAAGGGAGAGAAAGAGAGACGAGAAAGAGAAGAGAAGAGAAGAGAAGAGAAGAGAAGAGAAGAGAAGAGAAGAGAAAAGAGAAAAACAGGAGAGGATAGGAGAGAGAAAAAGAGAGAGAAGAGGAGAAGAGAGGAGAGAAAAGAGAAAGACAGGAGAGAGGAGAGGAGGGGAGAGGAGGGGAGAGGAGGGGAGGAGAAGAGGAGAGGAGAGAAGAGAAGAGAGAAAAAGAGAGAGAAGAGGAGAAGAGAGGAGAGAAAAGAGAAAGACAAGAGAGAGGAGAGGAGGGGAGAGGAGAAGAGAGGAGAGAAGAGAAGAGAAGAGAGAGAAGAGGAGAAGAGAGGAGAGAAAAGAGAAAGACAGGAGAGAGGAGAGGAGAAAAGAGAAAGAGAAAAGAGAGAGAAGAGAGAGAGGAAAGAGAGAGATTTTCGCCCTCTGTAGCTTTTGTGCGACTGATAACACTCAGCATTTGAATATTGACTTTAACACAGACAAGAAACTGAGATTTAAGGGGGAAAAAACCATTTCAGGTTTCACCAGAGGCACCTGCAGAGGGAGTCAAAAAAGTCAAGATGGTGGCCACGATTTTGCAACCGGAGCTGCGCTTTTTATATCTAAGCTTCCAGACCGTCACTAAAAAAAAAAAAAGTGCATTTCCTGTTCTGCACACCCAACATAAATAACCACAAAGCTCAAGAGCAAGGTTTGGTAAGCAAAATCCATCAGTCCAATTACAACATTTTGCTTGAGGCATTTTAAACATTCAGAATGCTTTTTCAGCTTTCCTACTTTTGATCCACCTTCTTCACCAAGCTTCCTATTTTTTTTTTTAGAACTGTAGACCCAAATTCAGCCAACCAATCGGGCTGATTCCTCCGGTCAAAGCAAACGAGCCCCTAGCCTTGACCACAACGCAACATGCAAAAACTGTATTTTGCAAGGCAAAAAACCGACACAATCGCGACTTGTTCTTAGAACCAGAGGAAAGAAACAGAGGCAGCAAAAATGCAGGGATATTTTTTTCTGCCAGCAAGTACAATGGAAGACCCAGGGGAAAAGCTACTTGAAAGCACTGTTGAATTTTTATGACCTGGGAGGTAGCAAACTCCCCCAAAAAGGAGCTGGGGGGGAGGACAAGGGATAAATTTGATGCCATTTACATTAGGTTAAAATTAATTCAATAGCCTGAAGATAATTCTTCCCAGCCGGTGGTTTTAATTGATTCCTTCTTCCCTCCCCTTAAAAATTACGACTTGCTGACAACTTTGAGAAGGCTTCCTGAAGGTTGAACTCAAGATTTTGGTGACCTGTTCTGCCCTGGTCCTTAGGTTGGATTGTCTCTGGCCGGGCTTTAGAGAAGCAGCAACTGTCTCCTACTGATTCCCTCAGGATTCTGGCTTGGACAAGCCTAGAAGATGGGAATTGCTCCTTGCCACCCTTGGAAGGATATAATAAAACTGCCGACGGTTGCCAATACACCCAAAAGACTTTGGGTTACTTAAATGAACTGACTGAATCAGAAGAGAAATATGAAAGGGTATGGAAGGAGGAGAGTGACAGATGGGGAAGGAGAAGGAGGAGAGACAGAGGACTTCTAGGAGAAATAGGAGAAGTTCGAGGAGGAGGAGGAGGAGGAGGAGGAGGAGGAGGAGGAGGAGGAGGAGGAATAGAAAGAAAATGGGGAGAGACAGAAAGTAGAAAAAGGAAGGAGGAGGAGGAGAGGTAGAAGGAACAGGAGGAGAAATAGGAACTAGAAGAAAGAAGGTGAGGAGGAAGAGAAGGGGTAGAATGAAAAAGAGGAGAGAGAGAAACTAGAAGAAAAAGGAGGAGGAGGAGGAATAGAAAGTAGAAGGCAGAGGAAGAGGAGGAAGAGGAAGAATAGAACAGGAGGAGAGATAAAATTAGGAGGAGGAGGAGGAGGAGGAGGAGGAGGAGGAGGAGGAATAGAAAGAAAATGAGGAGAGACAGAAAGTAGAAAAAGGAAGGAGGAGGAGAGATAAAAGAAACAGGAGGAGAAATAGAAACTAGAAGGAAGAAGGTGAGGAGGAAGAGAAGAGGTAGAATGAAAAAAGGAGAGAGAGAAACTAGAAGGAAAAGGAGAAGGAGGAGGATAGAAGAAAAATGAAAGATAGAAAAACGGGGATAACATGGGACTGAAGGAGGAGAAGAAGGAACGGAAGGATGAGGAACAACAGAAGAGGAAAGAGAAGGGAGTGAGACAGAAGAATATTAAAATTTCCTTCACATCAAATCCTTGTTACTTTTCCAAGACCGACTCAGTAAACTCACTTCAAAACCTCGTTTTTACACCAAAGAAGATGGGAGCCAAGAGGGAGCCAGCATTCAGCGCAGTGCACCTCTCCCCCCGCAGGAACAACCATCGGTCGTTACGCAACAGAGTCCCGCCATTAAACTAAGTTTGCGATCCTCAGATTTCAACATTTGGTTACCGTGCGACGGGTAACTCCTGAAATTTTGCCAGTGGCTGAGTTCGTGCATCAGACTGCTTTGTGGTTTCTTTGCTCCATGGTTTGATGACTAAATCATAGTTGGGTTCTCTCGTCACAGGCCATTACAGTTAGTCCTCCATTTACAACCTTTCATTTGGTTTGAAGTTATAACCGCACTGAAAAAAAAGTGACTTATGACCGTTTTTCACACACATTTTTCACATTTACCACCACTGCAGCGTCCCTGTGCTCACATGATCAAAATTCAGAGGGCGGCTGATTCATATTTATGACGGTCACAGCGTCCCCAGGATCACGTGATCCCCTTTTGCAACCTTCTGACAAGCAAAGTCAACGGGAAAGATAGATTAATTTAACAACGGTGTGACTAACGCACAGGTAGGCAACCTTGGCTCTTTTATGACTGGTGGACTTCAACTCCCAGAATTCCTGAGCCAGCCAAGCTGAGGGGAAAGGAAGAGGTTTCCAAGCTGAGCCATGGCTGACTCAGGAATTCTGGGAGTTGAAGTCCACAAGTCATCAAAGAGCCAAGATTGCCTATCCCTGGACTAACCTAACACCTCCATGATTCATTTAACAACGATGGCAGGAGAAGTTTTAAAAATGGGGCAAAACTCAACTTAACAAATGTCTGGCTTAGCCACGGACAGTTTGGGCTCAGCTGAGGTCGTAAGTCGGCATAAGCTGTAACTCTAGTTTGCAACGAACAGGTTCGAGCACCGAGATGGCAATCCAATTAATCATCTGTAGCCTACTCTAATTTGCAAACATCTCTGCCTGTTCTGCCTGCCTTTAAACCACATCCTTTTGATTTCAGTGGCGCTTTCCTTCGCAGTGGCCGATCATCGATCAAAATTATTACAAACTAAGCATGTTGCACTAATTCAAGCCTCATGCTGTTTGAAAAGTAATGAATGGGCCAAGCGCTAAATTAACTCGAAATAAAACCATCCTACTTCCTTTCTTTCATCCCTTCCAGCTTGGTACTGGTTTCTATCTCCTTAGACACGCTATAAAATGACTTTCTGCTTCAAGCCAAACCTCTCCGGATGCATAGTTCAGATATGAATCAGCTTTTTTTTTAACCACCACCACTTCCGATAACTTATTAGCCTTGTTAAAGAGGAAAAGATTACGAAGCTGTTGATTGAATAGAATAAAGCTGGAAGGGACCTTGGAGGTCTTCTAGTCTAGCTCCCCGTTCAAGCAGGAGAACCTATACCGTCTCAGACAGGTGAATGTCTAGTCTCTTCTTAAAAATCTCCAGTCATGGAGGGCCCACGATTTCTGGAGGCAAGCTGTTCCACTGGTTAATTGTCCTCACTGTCAGGAAGTTTCTCCTTAACTCCAGGTTGCTTCTCTCTTTGATCAGTTTCCAACCAGAGTAGAGTAGAGTAGAGTCAGAAGGGACCTTGGAGGTCTTCTAGTCCAGCCCCTTGCTCAAGCAGGAGAACCTATACCATCGCAGACAAGTGACTGTCCAGTCTCTTCTTAAAAACCTCCAGTGATGGAGTGCCCACAACTTCTGGAGGCAAGCTGTTCCATTGGTTAATTGTCCTCACTGTTAGGAAGTTTCTCCTTAACTCCAGGTTGCTTCTCTCTTTGATTGGTTTCCAACCATTGTTTCTTGTCCTGCCCTCTGGTGCTTTGGAGAATAACGTGACCCCCTCTTCTTTGTGGCAGCCCCTCAGATACTGGAATACTGCTATCATGTCACCCCTATTTCTTCTTTTCTTTAGACTAGCCAAACCCAAGTCCCGCAGACGTTCTTCGTATGTTTTAGTCTCCAGGGCCTTTGATCATCTTAGTTGTTCTTCTCTGAATTTTTTTCCAAACTCTCAACATCTTTTTTGTGATATGGTGGCCAAAATTGGCTGCAGTATTCCGGGTGTGTTCTTACTAGGGTTTTTTTTTAAAGCGGTAATCATACTTTGCGTGATCTTGATTCTATGTCTCTGTTTACCACAAGCCAGAATTGCATTAGCTTTTTTTGATTGCATCTCTTAGCTGAGGGAATTTCGTACTACAAGTAAGGTTCTTTTTTAGACTGCTTTGATAAGACCACACTCGGAATATTGCATCCAGTTTTGGTCACCACAATACAAAAACTATCTCTGAGAATCTAGAAAGAATCCAGAGAAGAACAATAAAGATAAATAGGGTGCCGGAAGCTTAAAACATACAATGAATGATTCAGGGAACTAGGTATGTCTAGAGCAGGGATGGGGAACCTTGGCTCTTTTATGACTTGTGGACTTCAACTCCCAGAATTCCTGAGCCAGCAATGCTGAGGGGAAAGGGAGAGGTTTCCAAGCTGAGCCATGCTGGCTCAGGAATTCTGGGAGTTGAAGTCCACAAGTCATAAAAGAGCCAAGGTTCCTCACCCCTGGTCTAGTCTAATGAAGAGAATAATTAAGGGTGATATATTAGCAGTCTTCCAATATTTGAGGGACTGTCACAGAAAAGAAATGGTCAACTTATTCTCCAAAGTATCTGAAGGCAGGACAAGCAGCAACAGATGGAAGCTTATCAAAGATAGCTTCAACCTACAACTAAGGAGAAACTTCCTGTCAGTGAGAACAATTAATCAGTGGAACAACCTGCCTCCAGAAGTTGTGGCTGTTCCATCACTGGAGGTTTCTAAGAGACTGGACAGGCATTTGTCCAGAATGATATATAGGGTCTCCTGCCTGAGTAGGGGGTTGGACTAGAAGACCTCCGAGGTCCTTTCCACTCTGTTATTCTGTATTATGAACTAGTAGTGTGTTCTGAGAAGGGTTTTTTTTTTCTCCCCCCATTAAAAGCTCATTTGACACAAAGCAGAAGGCCTGCTTTGTCTCTAAAATGATTTCCTGTTTTAGCAAACATTCACTGAGTAATCCTTGGGCATCTCTCCACCAACTGCAATTGGATCAGCTATCAGACAGAGCGATCCATCGAAACTGCCCAATTTGATAGCCACGGAGTGCTGCCACTCGTATACACATCTCTGTCCATTCAAAGGCAGGAAGTTCCAACTTGCTCTGGAGAAGGAAACTTCGAGAGAGCAATAATGGTATGCCAAATCTTGATTAAGCAAATTTGTTGTTAGTTGTGAAGTCGTGTCCGACCCATTGCGACCCCATGGACAACGTTCCTCCAGGCCTTCCTGTCCTCTACCATCTTCTGGAGTCCATTTAAGCTCACGCCTACTGCTTCAGGGACTCCATCCAGCCACCTCCTTCTCTGTCGTCCCCTTCTTCTCTTGCCCTCCATCTTTCCCAGCATTAGAAGCTCTTCTCCAGTGAGTCCTTCCTTCTCATTAGGTGGCCAAAGTACTTGAGTTTCAACTTCAGGATCTGGCCTTCTAATGAGCAGTCAGGATTGATCTCCTCTAGGACCGACCGGTTGGATCGCCTTGCAGTCCAGGGGACTCGCAGGAGTCTTCTCCAGCACCAGAGTTCCAAGGCCTCCATTCTTTGGCACTCAGCCTTTCTTATGGTCCAACTTTCACAGCCATACATTGCAACTGGGAAAACCATGGCCTTGACTATACGTACTTTTGTTGGCAGGGTGATGTCTCTGCTTTTTAGTATGCGGTCTAGATTTGCCATAGCTTTCCAGAGTGTCTCAATTCTCAGGCATCTGGAGAAATGTACAGATAATCCTTGATTTACGATCAGCCTTCAGCCTGGAATTTATATTGCTAAGTAAGAAATTGGTTAAGTAAGTTTGGTCCCATTTTACGACTTTTCTTGCCACAGATAATAAGTGAACATCAACATCCAGCTCAAGAATCCAAATAAAACTCCAGGTTCATTCCATTTCTGAAAATCTCACTATTTATTGAATACACTGCTTGGTTATGTTGAAGCAAAACTAACTCTGAGCTTCCAACACTGAATCGTAGACTTAAGCAATAATTTTCCCAGCTAAACCCCCAACTTCTTACAAGTTCACTTTATTACAGGAACCATTTGCTTCCAATTCACACCTCTTATGGTGTCCTTGAAAAGGATTCAGGCTCTAACCATCTTCGGTAGAATCGTAGAAGTTTCATTTCGCCACTCGAAAGTTAACCCTCCCCCTTGCTTACTCTAAAGCCAAGTTGAAACGCAGAGGCATGTAGTTGCCAACGTTTCATCCTTGACAGTGAATCACTGCATGTGTTAAATTAGGAAGTAAGTCTAGCTTTCTCATTAACACTGCTTATCAGAAGGTCACAAAAGATAATCATATGACCCCAGGACACTGCGACTGTCATAAACAGGGACCACTTAACAGGCATCTGAATGTAAATCCCACGACTATGGGGATGCTGCAACAGTGGTAAGTGTGAAAAAAGGTCATAAGTCATTCTTTCAAGTGCTGTTGTTACCTTCGGTCACTAAACGAACTGTTGTCAAGACGAGGACTATTGGTATTGACAAAGGTTCCACCAGCCTATAAATAGGCCCCGTCAGCAGAATCAAACAATAAACTTTGGATTAAACTGAATCAATCACACTGCAGTTCAGCACGGATGCCCGTTTAAATTCCCTGAAGGAAGACCAAAAGGTGCACACTCCCTCGCACAAAAACAGATGTTCGGAAAGAACTGGTCTACCATGCAAGCTCCTGGAATGCTTTATTTATTTCTTCTCCTTCTACAAAAAACAGATCCTCTCCTTCTCTTGACTGAGCCACCCATTATCCCAAAGCTTTTTTCAGGAGGCAACTGGACTTTCTTGCTTTTCTCCGAAGACATTTCGCTTCTCATCCAAGAAGCTTCTTCAGCTCTGATTAGATGGTGGGGAAGGGAAGGATTTATATTCCTTGTAGACAGCTGGTCATTTGCCTTCTTTTTAGAAGGTCGTTGAGGCCTCTTGGGGGTTTGTCTGTCCTTGGGGTCATCTGAGTGGTGCAAACGGGTATGGACAGCCCTCTCTCAATAGAGGGGAGGGAACATCATTATCTACAACAGTCCTTTCCAAGTAGACTCCACACGCATTTGCATAGTCAAGTCAACCTCCAAGTGGCCTCAACGACTGCAAGTATGCAAATGACCAGCTGTCTGCAAGGAGTATAAATCCTTACCTTCCCCACCATCCAGTCAGAGCTGAAGAAGCTTCTGGGATGAGAAGCGAAACGTCTTCAAAGAAAAACAAGAAAGCCCAGTTGCCTCCTGAAAAAACACACCTTTGGGATAATAACCATGAATGACTGAAATCTCCACAGACATGAACCACCCTTTCTTATTCCTGGAGATTATTTTTTGCTTTCGTCTCGGCTCTCATCATCGGCTAGCTAGCTTCTGTTTTCTTGGCCAAAGCTTGAACTGGTCAAATTTCCTGGGGTTTTTTGATGGCCTCTTATTATAATCTCGACCAAATCAGTTCTTGCTTAGCTCTTTCAAGATCAGCCAAGGCCAGAGTGGGACAGGCAAAAGGGGATCACATGAACCTGGGACACTGCGACCGTCGTAAATGTGAGTCAGTCGGCCAAGCGTCCGAATTTCGATCATGCGATCGCATGGAGGCGTTGCACCGGTCGTAAGTGTGAAAAATGGTCATAAGGCAATTTTTTCAGTGGCCTGGTCATTTTGAAAAGTCCCCAGATGACTGCTGGTAATTTCAAGGACTATCTGTCATTCTTATCAGCCTTTGGAAGGAGGCAATGACAAGCTACTTTGGAAAAACTTTGCCAAGGAAACTGCAGGGACTCGTCCAGACATGAGCGAATGGAAGGAGGAAAAAAAAAAAAAACATTTCCAGAGAATATTACAAAGTGGTGGACTTTGTGGAAAATAAAACAAGAGTTTTTTTCTAATTCCCTAGATAGATATTTTTTTTCAGCCAAAAAAATAAGAGCCACAGCAATTTCGGCCCTCAACTTTCCGTGAATGCATCCATTTCATTCCTTTACAAACCGGATAAAAATAGGCAGCTTCTAAAATAAATGCTGCTTTTCCCAAAAGGAAGAGAGAAAATGGTACACGTTGTACAAGGGCTAAAATGTTGTTGTTTTTCTCATATTTTTGTAACATTGTTGTTATGTTATGTTATGTTATGTTATGTTATGTTATGTTATGTTATGTTATGTTATGTTATGTTATGTTATGTTATGTTATGTTATGTTATGTTATGTTATGTTTTATGTTATGTTATGTTATGTTATGTTATGTTATGTTATATTTGCCTCCAAGTGTCTTACTCCACTGTGCAACAGTCAACAACTATAAATATCAAGCATGGTCAAGGAATGGAATGAAATGGAGTGGAGTGGAGTGGAGTGGAGTAGAGTAGAAGAGAATGTAGAGTAGAAAAGAGAATGTAGAGTGGAATATAGAATAGAATAGGAATAGGAATAGGAATAGGAATAGGAATAGAATAGAATAGAATAGAATAGAATAGAATAGAATAGAATAGAATAGAATAGAATAGAATAGAATAGAACATGGGTAGTCAACCTTGGCTCTTTTATGACTCGTGGACTTCAATTCCCAGAATTCCTGAGCCAGCCATGCTGGCTCAGGAATTCTGGGAGTTGAAGTCCACGAGTCATAAAAAAGCCAAGGTTGACTACCCCTGGAATAGAATATAGAGTGGAATATAGAATAGAGTAGAGTAGAGTAGAATGTAGAGTGGAATATAGAATAGAATAGAATAGAATAGAATATAGCCCAAATTTTGATCATGTGACCATGGGGGGGAGGCTGCAAATGCTTCGTAAGTCCCTTTTTTCAAGGTTGCTGTAACTTTGAATGGCCACTAAACGAATGCTTGCAAGTCGAGTACTGTCCGTACTCTCTTCTGTTGGCCATTAAAATTGCAGAACCAACCACGATAGACTTGATTTTACTACCGGATCAATTTAAAACCTTTCTTGAGAATTAAAATATAACAACAACAACAAAAAAAGACCAATGTTTGTTATCACACTTCAGTGCAAAACTATCTGACACCTGTTGCTTTAGGACTGCTGGCTTGACTGCTGCCTTGGAAAACCCTGGGGCCCTTTCCTTCTACAATCCCCAATTTTCTTCTCCCAAAGGTGCATTTTCAGGAGGCAACTGGACTTCCTTTGTTTTTCTTTGAAGACATTTCGCTTCTCATCCAAGAAGCTTCTTCAGCTCTGACTGGATGGTGGGGAAGGGAAGGATTTATACTCCTTGCAGACAGCTGGTCATTTGCCTCCTTTTAGAGAGTCGTTGAGGCCACCTGGAGGTTTGTCTGTGTCCTCGGGGTCACCTGAGTGGTGCAAATGGGTGTGGAGCCTTCTTGGAACTGCTGAAAGGACTTGTGTTGTGGACTGGAGATAGACGGTGTCGTGTCCCTCCCCCTCTGTTGAAGGAGGACCATTCAACTTTGACATAGACGGCCTCTTTGATCCCGCCTCTTTCAAGCCAGCGGTCCTCTCTGTCCCAAATGTGGCCTTTGCCTTTGTCTTTTAAATGCAGATCTGTACATTGGGGAAACAAAACAACCACTTCATAAAC
Organism: Protobothrops mucrosquamatus; assembly: GCF_001527695.2. Taxonomy (NCBI): domain Eukaryota; kingdom Metazoa; phylum Chordata; class Lepidosauria; order Squamata; family Viperidae; genus Protobothrops; species Protobothrops mucrosquamatus. The sequence goes on along the minus strand of NW_015387721.1, from coordinate 265,415 downwards.
ACACACGGCACAACACAGGAGGACAAACCCATCAGGGCCAGAGTCAGCAGGGCCGTCTGCATTTAAAAGACAACGGGGCACTCTTTCGAAGACAGCAAAGTCCATATTTCGGAGAGAGAGGACCGCTGGTCCAAGAAGCTTCTTCAGCTCTGGCTGGACGGTGGGATTGGTTTGAAAGAGGGGTCAAAGAGGCCATCTAGGTCCAAACTGAACAAACCTCCTTCAACAGAGGGGGAGGGATACGACATCATCCTTCTCCAGTCTACTACACAGTCCTTTCAGCGGTTCCAAGAAGGCTCTACGCCCATTATTGCACTACTATCTGAGGACACAGATAAATCTCCAAGTGGCCTCAATGACCACAACCCTAATTCTAAAAGGAGGCAAATGACCGGCTGTCTGCAAGGAGTATAAATCCTTCCATTCCCCACCCTCCAGTCGGAGCTGAAGAAGCTTCTGGGATGAGAAGCGAAACGCCTTCAAAGAGAAAAAAGAAAGTCCAGTTGCTTCTTGAAAAAAGCATCTTTGGGACAACCATGACCTGGAGGACGGAGAATCTCCATAGCTTTGCTGGCTGGGGAATTCTGGGAGTTGAAGTCCACAAGTCTTAAAGTCGCCAAGGTTGGAGGCCCGTGTATTAAGTATTCCAAGATGGTCTTTCCATAAGACAAAGCCAGTCCCAACTAGATCTCTCCCTTTAGTCTTGATGGAGAACGACCCACCTTTGATGTAGAAGGGATTAAAGGTTTACCTCTTCTATGTTCTTCCTCTTTATTATTATTATTATTATTTACCAAACAAAGACAGAGCTGTGGCCTCTGCTTAGTTCAAACAACAACACAGCTGGGGAGAAGGTTCTGGGAACAAGATTCAAGACACAAAACTATTTTAATTACTATTATTGCTTTTTTCAAAATAGAGACATTGCTGCCAAGCTAGGCTTGAATACGGGTCTATTGTCTTGCAGCCGTACACACTTCTCCGAACAGCAAGAAAAAGGTTGCATCCAATGCAGCTTCTTCTGATAGAAAAATTCAGAAAGAAAGAAAGAAAGAGAGAGAGAGAGAGAGAGAGAGAGAGAGAGAGAGAGAGAGAGAGAGAGAGAGAGAGAGAGAGAGAGAGAGAGAGAGAGAAAGAAAGAAAGAAAGAAAGAAAGAAAGAAAGAAAGAAAGAAAGAAAGAAAGAAAGAAAGAAAGAAAGAAAGAAAGAAAAAAAGGAAGGAAGGAAGGAAGGAAGGAAGGAAGGAAGGAAGGAAGGAAGGAAGGAAGGAAGGAAGGAAGGAAGGAGAGGGAGATGGCTAACTATTCTAGTTAAATTAGAAGAGTGCAAAAAACAAAAGTTGGAAAGGAAGGAAGGAAGGAAGGAAGGAAGGAAAGTTTCTTTCATAAGAGAAAGGGAAAGGAAAGGAAAGGGGGAAGGAAGGAAGGAAGGAAGGAAGGAAGGAAGGAAGGAAGGAAGGAAGGAAGGAAGGAAGGAAGGAAGGAAGGAGAGGGAGATGGTTAACTATTCTAGTTAAATTAGAAGAGTGCAAAAAATAAAAGTTGAAAGAAAGAAAGAAAGAAAGAAAGAAAACGAAAGAGAGAGAGAGAAAGAGAGAGAGAAAGAGAAAGAGAAAGAAAGAGAAAAGGAAAGGGAAAGGGAAAGGAAGGAAGTTAAAAGGAAAGGAAAGAGAAAGAAATTGAATTTTGACCCAGTCCCATTATCCTACACACCTTCCAGATCACAGGAGACATTTTTGGCCTGGCACAAGAGGAAGCGAGACAGGCTGAAGGAAAAGATCGTCGCCTTTTCCACTTCCTTTCGCTTCTCCAATCCTCTGCTCAACAACTCTTTGCTGACAGGCCCAACCGGCAACCATCCTGCACTTTAATTTTTATGGGGCCGGGTAATTAGCGCCTGGCATTCATTCACCTAAGGCTTCGGAGTGTTTGCAATACTTTGCATGAAATATTTACAACACACACGCCGAGGGCGAGGAAGCAGCCGAGGTAGACCGGCAGGCCCAAGGCCACTGAAGGAGCTCAACTCCACCGGGAACAGCCCCGGGATTCGCCCGGCATCAGAGTTCAGACGATCAAGTAATTAATCCCAGTTCAACTGGGCCGCCTCGTCACACCGCACAACAAGAGGAGGAACAATCTTTGCTGCTTCAAACAAAAATTAAAAATAAAAATCCACCTGCAGGACGGACCTGAGCAGACGCAGCCTCTTGTCGTCAAACCAAGCCCTGTCTAAAAGAAAGCAATCCAAAAACACGAAAGGTCCTCGGCTTACGACCTTGATCCGGCCCCCGATTTCCCTTGCTAAGTGAGACGTTTGCTAAAGGGAAGTTTGTTTCTCTTTACGACTTTTCCTGCCCCGGCTGTTAAGTGGATCCCTGCAGTGGATAAGTGAGTAACACCGTTGTTAAGTGAAAACCGGCTTCGCCCGTTGACTTTGCTTGTGAGGAGGTCGCAAAAGGGGGTTGCGTGACACACACACACACCCCGGGGACGCCGCGATGTCATAAAATAGGAGTCTGTTGCCAAGGGTCTGAATTTTGGTGGTGTGATCACCTTGGGGTGCTGCGACCGTCGTAAGTCATTAAGTCACTTTTCTTTTTTCGGCGCGGTCACTAAACAAAACTGTCGTTAAGCCGAGGCCTATCTGCCTCTATTTGTGTTTTCCTCTGTTCTCTTGCTATTCTTTATCCATTTCTCCCGATGGTCAGTTTACGTCAGTTTTTGGGTTTTTTTTTTAATGTGTACGTTTTGCAAAACGGAATAAAAGGATTTAAAAAAAAATTACAGGAATTAAATGAGGATGCTGCCATGGTGGTTAATTAAGTGGGGAAAACGGTCACAAGTCATTTTTTTCCCCGTGCTGTTGTCATTTCGGACCGTCACTAAACGAACAGTCGTAAGTTGAAGGATTATCGGTATTGCAAGAGGGAGAATCGGCTAAGAAGAAAAGGCTGTTTGAAGGGGCAGGGCGTAAAACTTAAAGGCAAGGGAGAAATATGTTCTCACCTCCATTCAATATCACGGCCACAAAAGGCCAGGCGAGAACAGGCAGGTACAAGGATCTAGCAGAATGAGTGACAGTGTTTCATCCAGTTTACAGGTTCTGCCCCCTACAACAGCTGCACCCCCCACCCCAGGAATAATGCTGATTAGAAATAATCAGCTGGGCTAGAAATAATACACCTTGCAATACATGTGGATAGGATAGGATAGGATAGGATAGGATAGAATTTAAAAAATAGAAATAGAAATTGAAATAGAATAATGTAGAATAGAATAGAATAGAATAGAATAGAATAGAATAGAATAGAATAGAATAGAATAGAATAGAATATAGAATAGGATAGGATAGGATAGGATAGGATAGGATAGAATTTGAAATAGAAATAATGTAGAATAGAATACAATACAATAGAAAATAGAATAGAATAGAATTTAAAAAATAGAAATAGAAATAGAATAATGTAGAATAGAATAATATAGAATATAGAATAGAATATACAATAGAATAGAATAGAATAGAATAGAATAGAATAGAATAGAATAGAATAGAATAGAATAGAAGATAGGATAGGATAGGATAGGATAGGATAGGATAGGATAAAATAGGATAAAATAGGATAAAATGGAATTAAAAATATAGAAATAGAATAATGTAGAACAGAATACAATACAATAGAAGAAAGTGGAGTGGAGTGGAGTGGAATGGAATGGAATGCAGAATAGAATAGAATAGAATAGAATGTTGGAAGGGACCTTGAAGGTCATCTAGTCCAACCCCTTGCTCAGGCAGGAAACCCTACACCATTTAGAACAAATGGCTGTCCAGTCTCTTCTTAAAAACTTCCAGTGTTGGGGCATTCACCGCTTCTGGATGCAGGTTGTTCCACTGGTTAATTGTTCTAACTGTCAGGAAGTTTCTCCTTAGTTCTAGGTTGCTTCTCTCTTGCTTCTTGCCCTGCCTTCAGGCCCTTTGGAGAACAGCTTGACTCCCTCTACTTTGGGGCAGCCCCTGAGATACTGGAAGACTGCTACCATGTCCCCCCTGGTCCTTCTCTTCATTAAACTAGACATATACCCAGTTCCAGCAACCGTTCTTCGTGTGTTAACCTCTTCATCGCAGAGAGCCTCCAATATTGCAGTACTACTACTGCCCACTCGGGAGTTTTGCCAAGGAGCAAAAAACTCAACCCAAGTTTTGACAGGCTTCCCTCCGCCGGGCGTAAAGCGGGACACCCCCTTCCCTGCCCCCCCCCCCACGTTGCCTTCCAGTCCCCCTAAAAAAAAAAGAAGCAAGAATACAAAGAGCTACACACAACCTACAATTTAGCAAAGTACTTAATAATAATAATAATAATAAAAGCAACTTCAAGCTGGTTCTGGGAATTCCCCGCCCAGTGAGATTTTGTTTTGGAAAAAAGAAAAAAGAAAAAAAAGTATCAAATATTTAGAATAAACACCCAACTTGATTCGTAAGCAGTCGAGACGAAAACTTGCAGCTCAGGAAAAGAAAATGTCTCCTTGGCGGGGACGTTTACAGTCGCAAGCTTGCCTTCCCAGGCAACGTGGAAAGGGGCGCCTAGTTCACCACGTAACCGGCTTCACACGAGACGCGCAGCTAATCGGGTTTAGAGAGAGCTGCCTTCCGACAGGTTGGGCTCAATGTTAATTCTTGGGGTTTCGGGGCAGCGCAAACCCGACTCGCCCTTCGCAACTGGGGTCTGTGCGCACCCACCCCCCACCCCCCAGCTTGCCTCTCCAAACACAAAAGCCCCTGCAAAGCAGGACACGCCAAAGACAGCCCTCCCCATTCAGACGTCTCCGGGAAAAAGCGTGTTGGGGGGGGGGGAAGCTCTGCCAGCAGGAAAAGCTTCAAGGCAGGGGAAAAATAGAGGACGCCTCGAGAGCAAAGAGGGGAAGGGAACGAACCGGCCAGCTAGAGGGAGAGGAAAGGAGGGGGGTTATTTGCGGTTCGGATATGGAACGTTCCTATACACGCGCAAGGCTGGGGTCGTCTGAACGCGCCTCCCCACCCAGCAAACGCGGAGGAGGAGGGGGGGAGACGAGACGCCTCTCTCTCTCTATGCACCAAGCCCAATTTGGGAGAGAGGAGGATGGGGGGGGGGCTGTAGAGGTTGGGGGCAGGGAAGGGAAGGATGGGGAGAGGAGGGAGGGAGGGAGGAGAGAGGGAGAAGGAAGGACACAGAAAGGAAGGAAGGAAGGAAGGAGAGAGGGAGGGAAGGAAGGAGAGAGGAAGGGAGGAAGGAAGGAAGGAGAGAGAAAAGAAGGGAGGAAGGAAGGAAGCAGGAAGAAAGGGAGGGAGGGAGGAAAGGGAGGGAGGGAAGAAAGAAGGAAGGAGAGAGAGGGAGAGGGAGGGAGGAAGGAGAGAGGGAGAAAGGCAGGGAGGGAAGAAGGAAGGAGAGAGGAAGAAGGAAGGACACAGAAAGGAAGGAAGGAAGGAGAGAGAAAGGGAAGGAAGGAGAGAGAAAGGGAGGGAGGGAGGAAGAAAGAAGAAAGGGAGGGAGGGGGAAGGAAGGAGAAAGGAAGGAAGGAAGGAGGAAGAAAGAGAGGGAAAGAAAGAGAGAAAGGAAGGAAGGAAAAGAAGGAGGAAGGGAGGAAGGAAGGGAGGGAGGGAGGGAGGGAGGAAAGGAAGGAACGAGAGAAAAGGAGGGAGGGAGGAAAGAAGGAAGGAGAGAAAAAAGAAGGGAGGAAGGAAGGAGGAAGAAAGGGAGGGAGGAAAGAAGGAAGGAGAGAGAAAAGAAGGAAGGAAGGAAGGAAGGAAGGAAGGAAGGAGGGAGGGAAAGAAAGAGAGAGAAAGGAAGGGAGGGAGGGAGGAAGAAGAAAGGGAGGGGGGGAGGAAAGGAAGGAAGGAGAGAGAAAAGAAGGGAGGAAGGAAGAAGGAAGAAGAAAGAGAGGGAGGGGAAGGGAAGGAAGGAAGGAAGGAAAAGAGGAAGGAAGGAAGGAAGGGACCAGAAGGGACTCCCCCCCCTTGGCCACCCCCGAAGGAGCCCAGGCTTACCTCCGCCTCGCTGCAGCGCCGACGCTCAGCCGGCAAGCAGCGCTTCCTGCGCGCCAGAGAGCCAGCCAGCCAGCGGGGCCCGGCCTGGCCTGGCCTGGCCTCCCGGCGGGGCCGCCCCTTCCAGCAGCACCAGCAGCCGCCGCCGCCGAAGCAGCAGCAGAGCAGCGCCCAGGAGGCGGGCAGTTCTCGGCGGCGCCCCGCCCGGCTGGAGGCGGAGGCGAGGCCGCCCAGCGGGGCTGCGGCCGGCCGGGGAGGCCCGCGGCTCCCGCCGGAGCTTCACCGGGTCGGGGCTCCGGGCCGCGCCGGTGACATCATCCCCGCCGGCCAAGCTCCTCCCGGCCGGCCCCGCCGAGCCCTAGACGGCCGCCAGCCCCGGATCTCCGCCGCCGCGCCTGGCCCGCTCCCGGCTGCCTTTGGGCACGGGCGGTCCTCGGTTTACGTCCTCCCCGGTGGAGGCCGGCACGGATGTGGCTAAGGGAGACGCTGCCCCGTCCTTTCCTGGCCACGGATGTAAAACGAATCACGGCAGCTGCTCAAGTCAGTCACCCGGCTCTGAAGCCAGGGCTCTGACACCCCCTCCGGGGCAAGACTCGCTTAGTGACGGAAATCGAGGGCTCCCGGGGCCGCCTGGCATCCTGAGTGGGCAACGGACGCAAGCAAGGAGAGGGAAATGCTAGTCGTCGCCCGGTCCCCACGTCTGGCAACCGAGCCCGACGTAAGGGCGAGGACAGGTGGTCTTCAACTTTGCGACGGTTCATTTAGTGACCGTTCAAAAGACACTAAATGAACTTATGGCCGATTTTCCTCACACACACACACACAACATACGACCGTTGCAGCCATCCCCAGGATCACGTCATTTTTGCATTCACGGTCTCGGCAACCGGTTCTTGTTTATGACGGTCGCAGCGTCCCCCGGGATCCCGTTTTGTAACCTTCTGACCCGCAAAGTCAATGGGGAAGGCAGATTTCCGTGGCCAGGAAAGGACGGGGCATGAGGTTGGTCTAGAAGACCTCCAAGGTCCCTTCCAGCTGTATTCTGATTGATTAAAGTCTCTGTGTTACTGTTAGTCTCCGTACATAGATAGCTAGATGACGGTGTAAGTCTGTAGTACAGCCCCCGTCTGTTCAGCACAAACAGGAAGGAAGAGTATATTCATCCTGCCTTTATTGTTTTTGTAAATAAATCAAAGTGGCAAAGATGCCCTAGTACCCTTTCTTCCTATTTCCCCCACAATATCCTTGTGAGATGAGTTGGGCTAAATTGTACTTCTGCACTCTGGACAGTTGGCGGTTAGTTTTAGTCCTGGTTGATTTATGTGCGGTTTAGCAACATTGATTATTTATTTATACTTTGTAGATAGCTGCCCATCTCCCAAGACGGTGATGATTAAAACGGAAACGAAAAGACCAAACCTAAAACCAAAAGAGAAACACAAGTATACAGAGCAACTAGATCCAATAAGGTCAACATAAAATTTATGTGTGAACTCTAAAAACATTCCACTTATTATATGTTTTATTATACAAAAACCAATCAATATTACTGTGCCCTTAAGGTTTAACAGTATATTCAAAACTTCCATTGTTTTCTACTAGTGGAGAAGAGTTTTGCTGTTATTTTTGTATTTTGTATGTGTAAATATGTATACTCATGGATGTATTTGTGCATGCGTCTGCATGTATACAGTATAATGTAACTCACGCTGATAGTTTTAGTTAAAATGAACAGGCCCGTCCAAAGTAGTAGGTGCTATCCATACTAGTGAATCATCACAATGACAGTTGAGTAGGAGAATCAATTGCTAGTGTGCAAAACCTTTTCTGGAAGTGCACAAACAGCGATAATCCCATTAATAGCTTTAGTCATTCTCGGAAAGTTGTTCCTGATAATCTGACAAAGGACAACATGATTTGCAGCTATCCTGTGTAGGAATTTTCTGCTTTCAGTTCCTTTCAACTCAGACTAGGTTGGAAAATTGTAGGTCTATCATGCCGGGGGAATTTTGTATGGATACAAAGCATGGACAACTGTCCCAAATGATAATCAGTGGAACAGTGAGCCTTGGAAATGTGGATACAGAACATTAGTCACAACGTTGAATGCGTACAAAGAACGCATCCAAAGAACAGGTGAAAAGCGGGAAATTGTAATTTCACCAAAAAAAAAAAAGAATTAGAATGTTTAGGACACGTCGTAAACACTCAACCAGAAAACATCAATTGCTGAGGTTTAATTACGGAAGGAAATATCCAGAGGAAATGTATCCCGGTTTGGAAAAAAAAAATGGAGGTGCACGGTTTGGCCAAAATGCAACATCCTTGTTTTGTACAAGATCATCGAAAGAACAAAGAACGGTGAGGGCTGCCAAGCTTCAGGAGCAGACGGTGCTAAAAGACGAAACTTGAAAACAAGATGGTAAAATCCCATCATGCATTTAAAGCAAACGAGGAACTAATTGTTTGTGGACTCCATTCAGCCTTGCATGAGACCATCTGTGGTCTTACAAGCTCAGAATTGCAATACAGATATTTCAGTTGACTTAATGTCGATAGGATTGCCACTGTATCCCGGGTTAAGAGGCCAGAGAAGCAATAACTACCCACAAACAAAAAAAGGACTGTAATTTTTGATCTGGACAAGCTTGAAGTCATTCTTGAGACATCTGAAAGATCTACCAGTTCCCCTGAACTTTTCAAGACAGCACCACAAGCCGTTACAAAAACAGAATCAGAAGTGTTTTAAATGAGTGTTTCTGGAGATTCTCAGCCATCCAGGTCCTGGTTGTCCCAACGGTGCTTTTCCAGAAAGTAACTGGAGTTTTTGGGAGGGTTTTTTCCTTGAAAACGTTTCATTTCTCATCTAAGAAGCTTCTTCGGTTCTCAAAGGAAACCAAGGAAAAAATAAAAGTCGAGCTGCCTTTTGGAAAAGCAACTTTGGGACATATTGTCAATAAGGAATCCCTTCAATTGTGGCCTTGGGTCTACTATATCCTGTTTCGAAGTCCTGATTAGGGAGTTGAGAGAAAGAATTAGCCAAGGTAGACGGTCTTAAAGCAATCGGTGCTTGGAAATTCCAAGTTGTATTCAAATGGAACATCTGGAGGCAACAGACCTGACTGAAAACATGAACATTGAGAGATAAACCCAAAAAACCCATCCTTCGCTTCTAGCACATGGTTGAGATTCAAATCTCAAACCTTCCATGTGGGAGTAACTTCAAGAAGAACTCTACGTGTTTCCCTGGGACACCCACTTACCGGTACCTGCTTACAAGGCTATCCGTCATAGTCTTTAGAAATTTAATTTCCAGGCTATTTTTGGAAGAATGTGCTTTCTCCGTTTGCCCACCTCTTTGTTCCCTAACCTTAGCATCTTGAATAATCAAAGTATGATTATTGCTTGGAACTGTGGTAACAAAGAGGGTAGGGACAAATGAGTTGATTGTCATTTTATCGTGACCTCTTCTTATGAATTCCTGTGGGCCAGGTAAAATATCTGCGTAGATTGGTTATAAATCAGAATATCCTCTTTCTGATGATCCTGACAGTATCCCAACCTCTTCAGAAGGACAAATCGTCCACTGTCCAAATCAATCAATCAATCTCTCTCCCCCTCCCTTTCTCTCTCCCTCTTCTCTCCCCTTCCCCTTCTCGCTTTCTCTCTCCCTCTCCCCCTCCCTCTCCCTTCTCTCTTCCCCTCCTTTTCTTCTCTCCCTCTCCTTCTCTCCCTCCCTCTCTTCTCCCTCTGCCCCCCTTTTCCCTCTCCTTTTCTCCCTCCCCATCCCTCTCCCTTCTCTCCCTCTCCCTTTCTCTCTCCTTCTCCCTCTCCTCTCCTCTCTCTCTCTCTCCCCGTCTCCCTCTCTCTCTCTCTCTCTCTCTCTCTCTCTCTCTCTCTCTCTCTCTCAGGGTTGACATGAGGGGTCCTTGGTGCTCTCTGTGCTTGTTTGCAGACATTTCATTACCCAACTAGGTAATGTCATCAGCGCTGGAAGGGGCTGGGATTTGCAGACAGGAGGAGGAGAAGTGGAAGGGGTAGGAGGAGGAGGAAAACAACCAAGCTCAGAGAACACTGGGGACCCCACAGTCATTGTTCTCCTCCTCCTCCTCTCCATAAACACCACTCCCTTCTAGCCCTGATGTACAATGGATCAAACCCATTACTTTGCAGACGTTCTTTTGTTCGTTTGAGTCTCTCATGGGTCCTGGGGAGTATAGTCGTCTGTTGATCGGTAAGGGAAGAGACAAAATAATCGGAAGGAAAGAAAGGGGCAAAGGATCGTGAAACCGGAGTTTTTTTTTTTAGATATTTTAACGGAAGAAGAGGCCGGAGTTTAAGTGCCAGCTTCTGCGATCCTGATGATGGGGACACACACACACACACACACACACACAAAAAGCCACCCTTGACGCCTACTTACATATGGCGAAATATTTTTTTTGCGGTCCTGCCACATGCTACCCGCAGCTGTTTCTATCGTAGTGCGATTTGCTTTTGGATGAGATTCCTACGAAAATGTAAGGCTATCCGACTGAAAAACAAGGCTACAATTTTTAATTTACAACCGGCGCTATGGTAACCGAGCACATATTCTCTGTTTACAAACACAGATTCCAAGCCTGGGAAAGTTCAGCTGTTGTTGTTTTTTTTTAAAAAAAAAATTAAATAAATATATAAATGTAGAAGCCTCTCTTGAAGATTTCATGAGTAGCACTGAAAAATGATTCGAACCGGTCTTGAAGAAAAGGAATAGACCCACGTTTCAGTACCAGAGATATTCTCCATCTTCAAATGGAGTTAAGCGAATGATATTTTTACAGACCACGATAAGATCAGATCGGTGAAAAGAAACCACTGTATGAGGGAAAAAAAACCACACCACAATTCTGAAAAGCCAGCAAATTCAGTTAAGAGTGCAAAATTGTATTTATTATATATTCTGTTTTAGGACCCGGAGCAAATTGGAAACCCCTTTCCAGAAGTGAATAAATTGGACGATGACCACCGTGCTTTTTTATTTTCCGCAAAGCCAAAATGGACAGAGCAATGGAACACTAAAAAAAAAATGTTTCAAAAATTTGTATTCCCCTGAAATAGGAGAGAAGATCTGGGCTAGCTGGCAAGCCTCCCTTTGAAATGTTTATTTGTCAAAGTTTTCTTAAATTTTTGTTTAAATGAAACGTGGGCGGTTATGTTCGCTCAGCTTTGCCAAGTCGTTATCTGTGGTTCCTCGTTTTTGTGCATTTGTGGTTTTGCCTGGGTGTGCAGGTGTGTTAACTGCTTCATCTGTGTTCTCTTCCTTTTTTCGTGTGTGTGCGCCCTGTGGTAAAATTTACTGCTGGATGTTTCAACGTTATTTAGGTCCCCTTGTCGGATTGTCTTCTTTAGATTGCAATACTTCCTGTAAAATGAGTGCTGAATCAAAAAAAAAAAAAAGGTAATTAAGAATGGCTTTATTTTTTGGCCATGGCCCTTTGCCCTGGATTTAGATTCTGACACAAACTGCTTTCCTTCCAGCCTTCTAGAAAATTCTTGTTTAGTTATGGCCACCGATAATCTGACAGCCCCTTTCAGATAGCATGTGTAACGTGTTCCTATTCTCCCTGTGGCTGCCAATAGCGAAAGTTTGAGAATCTTCTCTTAAATAATCCATAGGTTTTACAGTTACGCTGCTGTTTCGTAATTTTTAAACAGCAAAGTTTAAAGACGTGGGGTGCCTCCCTTTTGGACCGACGAACCACCGATAAAAAACTCATGTTCATTGGACACTCCTGTGGAACTTAATTTCTAGTACAGTTCTTACTTTTAAACCGTCGATGCACGGGGAGACAAAAGTAGAACGGTAATCTTTTTTTTTCCCCCCCCTCTACAACAAAATGACTGGGTTAGTCAGAGAAACAAAACTCTTCCAGTTCTACAGAAGGAAAGCCAGCGGTATGGAAACCTTTCAAGGACATTCTAGCAGGTGTGAAGAAAATAGCAGACGGTTCCCATAACGAAGAGGACACGTTTACATGAGCTACGTGGACATCTGGGGAGAGCTTGGCTGGGAAAGTCATTGTTATATACTATGGTCTGATGCCTTGGGATTTTAGTTTTACCTTGCCTTTACCAGGCCACGTATTCAATAAAACAATTAAGTTTTTCAGAAATGAGAATAATCCTGGATTTTTTTATTTGGCTACTTGAGCTGGAAAGTTGACAGATCTGAACTAGAAAAAGACAACGGGTCAATGGCAGAAAGACCAGCTATTCTGATCACCCTGTTGGTTTGTCAAACTCCTTTATCGCTGCTCCACAGCTAAAATCATAAAAGCTGTGTAAAAGCCGTGGATTTGTGTGCTTTTTTAAGGAGGAACTCAAAAGTCCAAGATTGAGGGAAACTAACCGACATTTCTTCATTCACATCCCTTCTTTCGTCTTTATACTGACTAATATTGAAAGCCAACATTGCTGGCTCAGGGACAGAAACACGCAGAGTGTGATTGTAGTCCTCCCAGAGCATAATTTCATGCACTCTACACAACAGCCAACTGTGATGAAAGCTGCTCAGAAAACGGTGATCAAGTTGGATCCAGATGAATCCAGATTCTGCTGACTGAACGGATTTTTTATTTTTGGGAGGGCCTACTGCCTTACAGGCCACCGCAGATGATAAGGTAGTAACTGGGTTGTTAAGCAAATCTGGCTCCATTGTCTTTGCTTGTCAGGAGGTCACAAAAGGGGATTACATCACCTTGGGACACCGCAACCGTCATACATACGAAACCCGTTCCCGAGCATCTGAATTGCGATCCCGTGATCATGGGGATGCTGCAAAGGCCGTAACTGTGAGAAACGGCCACAAGTCACATTTTTTTCAGTGCTGTTGTAACTTGGAACGGTCACTAAATGAATTTTTGTAAGTTCAAGGCTTGCCTGTACAATTTCTTCCTTTGGTCCAAACTGGACAAATTGTAGCTCAATCCTCAAGGGCCCCATTTTAGGATGGGTACGCCTTCAGTCACTAAGAGAGTTCTGCTCAACCCCAATGAATTATTAAAACTCTTGACGTTTACATATTTTATTATTATTATATTATTTGAGATGACTGCGTGTTACAGGATACCGACAGCTGTTAGACATCTGTGTACACAGATACATTTTTTTCCTTGTAAACACAAATGCATAATATAATAGTATACAGAACAGAAATGTCCTCCTGTTCCTTCGTCTGAAAAGTAGCTTATTTGGAAACCAAGTTATCCTAAGGAAGTGTTCAGCCCTCTTGTGTGATGAGGTTTTTTTTTGTTTTTGTTTTTGGCAATCTGACTCGTGATTTCTGAAATAATTGGAACACGTAAAGGAAACGCACAAAATTACTCAGCTGAAAACTAAAGAGATGGGAGCAATGCTCTGGTATATTTTGAATACGCGAGGGTATCCCGAAAGGATAAAAATGATGGGATTCACACATTCCAGCATTCTTTAGAGAGTGTGAGATGACGAACAAAAAAAAATAATAAAATAAAATACAATCATGTAATGCGCTGCTTGCAAGAAAGCTCTGTAAAAAGTCAGCTCCGTTCCGAAAACACTGTGCCAAAATTGAAAAAAAAAACCACATCTGGGTTTAGCTTTTATACTCTTTGGAAAAAAGACAAACAACCTTAGACCTTTTTTTTTTTCCTACCCTGACGGAGGAGAAAAAAAACAAACACAAATACACAGAGAGTAAAGATTAAATATGAGACGACACATTTCACGCAAAAACAGGAATATAAGTTAAAAATTCTGTTGGGGCTAATGCAGATTCAACACTCATTTTCTCTTAACTTTGGTTCACAAACTGGATCTTGCCCCTTTCCCCTCTCAAACTATGTGTCTTCAGTTAATAATGGTGGTTAATGTAACCAAGATTTCTGGTTTACCGTGGCTTGGACTATAGAATATGAAGATAATGATAGTGTACCATCAAGTCAGTGTCAATTCTTCACGGCCAACAATTAAGATTGTCTCCCAGAGGATCTGTCCCTGGTGCTTTAGATTTTCCAGCAGTGAGATCTGAAGAATCCTTGTTAATATTGACTAAAGACTCGAGGACCGTAACAGTTTAAATGGAATTAAAGTGGAAGGCGGAAATTTGGTCTACCACTAGGGAAGGGAAAGACTGCAGATACAAATTATGCATTTGAAATTTATTCACCATGGTTAAGTACTGGATGGGTGGCGGAAATAAAGTTTTTGATGAACGAAGTAAAATTTATGGAGCAAGGCTAAACTGGTTCTGTTTGTGCCAGTTCCGTTCAAAACATCTGGAGCCCACGTTAAGATAACAACAGAAGGAATGCGATGGAAAACAAATTATATGGGTGGATATTCTGAGATCAGGTCTCTAGTTTCTAGGATAGCAAAGTTTTCTATTGTGCTAACGGTAAGAACAATTTAACCCTGATTTTTTTTGTCTTTTTTTTTTTTAAAGAACACTTATTTTTCTATAACCACAGAAGAGTAAGTCTATTACTACAGGTTTTCAAAATGGTGTTTTTGGTCCGTTATCACGCTTGGTGCCAAACCAATTTCCTACTGCCAATTCAACCTGAACGCTTAATGCGAGATCAAGCGCAGGCATTTTGGGAAGAAAAAAAAACAAGTGCTTCACAAACCTTGTGCTTCTTGCTCTAATTTGCCTTTTTCTTAGCAACAACCACAGGGAACAAAAGCCGCTAGTGAAACAACAGGATTTTGCTCACCACCCCCGTTCCACGATTGAGACGTTATTCGGAACACTTACGGAAGGCGTCCCAGCGGCTGCATCAAATCTAAACGAAATTCTTGGAGAAATATGTCCTAAAATAGTTTTTTTTAAAAAAACATCTGCCAGGGAGGTCAAGGGGACTCAAAATGGCAGCCACGGACTATATCATTGTGACCAACATCTTAGGCTGTTTTTAAACCCCTTGGGATGCCACTTTTAGTAAGACGTTAAGAACGGGACAAAATCCGTTAACACTGTTCGTCGTCAGAAAAGGGGAGGAAAACATTTTAGAAACTAAAAAGTAGGTTTAAATTTAGGTCAATTTCAAAAAGTAAAGGGGAGGTTTTCCCATTCTTGAAACTCCTGTTTGCTCCGACCAGTTGTTGCTACTCAAAGAATGAGCTGAGGGGGAGGGACAATCAACTCTCTTTGGACACGGGGGTGGGGGGTGTCCTTCCTGCATCGGTTACCTTCCGGGAAGCAACTTGTTAAACTATCAAACTCTGTCCATAAATTTGGTCGCTGAGGGTGAAACCATCCAGTTAGCATAAACACTATCATTTGCATATCTTGAAAACACAGCCTTAGGCCCGTCGCTTCTGGCAAGTGGAACAGGGCTCTCTTCGGGCCAGTTCGGATATGACATGCCTAAAAATGAAAACAGATAATTTTTTCTGCACTGAAGAAGTGACACTTCACGTGCAGACAGAAAAGCCCTTGACAAAACTCCCGTCGCAAATTGCAAGCCAATTGACAAGATTTGACGCCTGCCTTCCCCAGAAAACTCAAAAGCTGTTTTTTTTTTTCAAGGAACGGGGACCCAAAGCTAAAACCCCACAAAAATAAGAACTTTGATGCAACCTGCTAATACAGGGGTCCCCAACCTTCGGGCCGTAGACCGATACCGGGCTGTGGCATGCCAGCAACCAGGCCGCACAAACAAGCAAACTGCGAGAATGCAGGCAGCACACAAAACCACGTCCCCGCCGGTCCATGGGAAAACCTCTCTCCACGGAAGCGGTCCCTGGTGCCCAAAAGGTTGGGGACCTCTGTGCTAATAGGTATGCTCTCAAGAAGCTCTTTTTTTAAAAATGGAGAATATTTTTAGGGGAATGCAAAAACACGGGAGCTTTTGCAGTGGCGCAAACGAGAATCAATCTCACAATTTGAAAAAAAAAATCTTAACGTCTCCGTGTGCATGTTTCAATCAAAGACACTGATCATCTCACCGGGAGAGGAAGGCAGGAAGGTTTATTTGCGTGTTTGTTTGTGTGTGCGTATGTATGTGTTTACATGCACACACATAAGTGTATATAAATGTGTTTGAGAGCCCGGAACGTACTCCATAAGGCCACTGAAAATGTATATAAGCAAAAACTTGATTCTGGCTTTTTTGTAAATGGCTTAATTTGATGTTTGTCTTTTTTTTAAAGAAAAAACCTGTAAGGTGCTCGTAGTTCTTTTGGAATTAGGCAGGGGTAATTATAATACCCAGCACAATTCCTTGATCCCACTAAGTCAAGTATCTTATAGGGAATTCTAATCCTGACCATTGAAAAGTTCTCACCCACTTCCCCCCAAAAATCCGGGATTTCAAAAAACGGGATTAACTAGGCATGAAAATTATTTAAGTGCCTGGCTAGGAATTTGAGAATTGGGACTCCGGGATTAAGCACCTCCACGTGACAAATAAATCGAAAGGCACGGCTTGAATTAAAGTCATTTCAAGGCATTGATGGCACGTGCAACGTTTAATTAGGAGATCAAAACGTAGGAGTTTTGGCAAGATCTGTCTTTACTGTCCATCTCACCAACACAATATCAAAGCACATTCCTTCTAAGACACTTGAAACCACATTCAAAACAGGGCGTAGAGGCCAACATTTTCGTGGAAAAAAAAGAACCCCCAAAGCATGTGAAAACAGCAATGGTTGTTTTCATTGGGATCCTCAACAATTCTCTATCCAGCAGTGGTGACTTTCCTACAGTTTCGGCTGAGTCTTTCAGCTCTCCCCCCAGAAGCATCTGAAAAAACTCCTGTTACTCAGTAAGCAGGCATGACTGTACAGAAACATAACATACACAGGCAACATTTCTGATTGTGGACTCCATTCAAATCCAAACAAGAGCGGACTCTAAACAGTGAAAAGGAGAGGATCAACTCAAACTTTGAAGCGGTTAAAAACGGTGATGCTGAAAAAGAAGAGACCACCTCAAAAAAAAAAAGGGGGGGGGTTAAATGCTCCAACCCCAGACATACACAAAAGGATAATTTTAATTGGATAATGGCCAGCATATATATTTTTTTTTAACTTCCCCTGAGAATGCTTCCCTGATTCTAGGATTTTTGTCTTTCTTAGACTATATATATCTACATCCAGATATAGATATATATATATAAGCATAGGTTGCACGTTTTCACATCCTTTATATATATATATATTGTAATTGTTGAACACAGCTGTAAAAGACGGCTAAAGGAACAGCCTATGGCAGAGCTTGACAGTGACAAATGAAAAAAAAAGGGGGAAGGGGGGAGTGGGAGTTAAAAACTTGCCAAGCAAAGTTTGATTGGTTTCATACCAACAAATAATACTCGATGGGGCATTACAGAGAGTGGTGAGGACAGTGCAGAAGAAAAAAATCAGTTTTGGGAGGTGGTGTGTGGCTAGAATCTAGTAAATGCATGTGAAATTCTACCATAGAGTTTGTTTTCAATCCATGTGGAAGGAAGAGTTCGAGGCAGAGGAACGTTATTACAATCCACGAGGGGCGTCTCTTCTTCCGAGAGTCCATCATCGTAAAGCAGAGAGTCCGAAGGAGTGGAAGCGGCTAGATCTAAATAGTCCTAAGCCGATAAAAGAGAAAGAAGGTTAAGGACAAGAGGCCTTTGGCTCTCCGTTCAAGTCAAGTTGATCATCCTGAAGGACCAAAACTGTCAGGCACAAGCAACCAGATCCACATGGGTAGAGTTTGAGCTAACTACTTTATTGCATTCGGCCTATAATACAGGAATCTCCCTAGACTGTTTGCCTTCCCTTGAGATGGTGGCTCAGGAATTCTGGGAGTTGAAGTCCATGAGTCATAAAAGAGCCAAGGTTGCCTACCCCTGGGATAGACAAAGGTTCCATGGAAGTTCTATAGATCTCCTGCAGCGATTCAAAAGCTAATTCCCTGCTTTTGCTCCCTTCCCCGCCTTGTTGTACATTTTCCAGTAAAAACTCAATTTGGATGGCAATAGCAATAGCACTTAGACTTATATACCGCTTCACGGTGCTTTACAGCCCTCTCTAAGCGGTTTACAGAGTCAGCCTCTTGCCCCCCAACAATCAGGGTCCTCATTTTACCGACCTCGGAAGGACGGAGGCTGAATCAATAGCAGTAACACTTAAGATTTATATACCGCTTCACAGTGCTTTACAGCCCTCTCTAAGCGGTTTACAGAGTCAGCCTCTTGCCCCCCAACAATCTGGGTCCTCATTTTACCGACCTCGGAAGGACGGAGGCTGAATCAATAGCAGTAACACTTAAGATTTATATACCGCTTCACAGTGCTTTACAGCCCTCTCTAAGCGGTTTACAGAGTCAGCCAATTGCCCCTCAACAATCTGGGTCCTCATTTTAACGACCTCGGAAGGACGGAAGGCTAAATCAATAGCAGTAACACTTAAGATTTATATACCGCTTCATAGTGCTTTACAGCCCTCTCTAAGCGGTTTACAGAGTCAGCCTCTTGCCCCCCAACAATCAGGGTCCTCATTTTACCGACCTCGGAAGGATGGAAGGATAGAAGGCCGAGTCAACCTTCTTCACATTTTATACTTCCAAAAGTTGCCCAAAGGGATGCTACACGTTACACAAAATGTCCTTTGCTTCGTGAACTTGTGTGTTTCTAGTTACGCTTTCATTAAATTAAACGTAGGATATTTGATTACTATAATCAGAGTCGCCCCATGTGTGTGTGTGTGTGTGTGTGTACACAAAAGCGTTTTGTACTCTGCGCTTCCATCTGACCTCAAATGTTTTCTTAATCTAAATAACTGCAGCACATCTGATCACATGTGATTAGCTGGGCTTTTCTCCCTGCCTGCCTTTCCAATATCCTTTCTTTAAATCTCTCCCTGAGCAAAGTTCTCTTCAAATGGGATAAAAGACGCTGTAGAGAGATTTACCCATCAGCCCCCACTTGGTAATGAATTTTGTAAGGTCCTTACCCGGCTTTTCACCATCAGTTTTTCTAATTCTTTACTGATCTCAGAAAATGTTGGCCTCTTATCTGGTTCCTGTTTCCAGCAGCGAAGCATCAAATTGTACCTTGAAGAAAACAAGCAAACTTTGAAACTTCAAAGGAGGAGGAAGAGGAGGACGATGGGATCCTTGGTGCTCTTTTGAGCTTGGTTGTTTTCTTGCAGACATTTCATTACTCCATTAGGTAACATCATCAGGGCTAGAAGGGAGTGGGGTTTGTAGGGAGGAGGAGGAGGAGGAGGAGGAGGAAGGAGGAAGGAAGGAAGGAAGGAAGGAAGGAAGGAAGGAAGGAAGGAAGGAAGGAAGGAAGGAAGGAAGGAAGGAAGGAAGGAAGGAAGGAAGGAAGATAAAAATTGTGGGGTCCTTGGTGTTCTCTGAGCTTGGTTGTTTTCTTGCAGATGTTTCATTACCCAACTAGGTAACATCAGCAGTGCAAGTAGGGGATGGGGTTTGCAAGGAGAAGGAGGAGAAGGGGAAGGGAAAGGGAAAGGGGGAGGAGAAGGAGGAGAATAATTCCCAGATTCCAACATTTGTATTCAATAAACAGTAAGGTTTTCGGAAACAGAATGAACCTGGAGTTTTATTTGGATTCTGGAGCTGGATGTTGACAGCAATGTAATTATGGTTCAGGGACTTAAGGCCTAGACCAGTGTTCACCAAGGATGAAATATGCAAACCTGTGGACCCAAACCATTAGAATTTTCATCCATGGCCGTCTTCAACAATGGCATTAAAGTTCATCTTTAGAACTACCAACAGAAGACAATGTTTGAAGCTCGGGACTGAACTACAGATTTCTAAGCTCGGTTGTTTTCCTGCAGACATTTCATTACCAAACCAGGTAACATCTTCAGTGCACATCTTCAACTACTGCCCTGAAGGTATTACGTAGCTGGGTAACGAAATGTCTGCAAGGGAACAACCAAGCTTAGAGAGCACCAAGGACTCCACGTCTAGAAGTTGCTAAGATTAGGAAACTGAATTAGGGCAAACCAGGGAATTGTCCTTCCTGTGGTACAACAGACTTCGTGCCTTTTGGAGATTATGTTTAAAAGTTTAAAGGCTGTCCATGTTTGAGTTTCTACTCAACAGTGAGGAAAATAACTCCTAGATAGTTCAGGCACACATATATTGCATTCACAAACCAGCAGAAGCCAAGGAGCTGATTGATGACCTTGGCAGATGAGAATAGAATAGAATAGAATAGAATAGAATAGGAATAGAGTACAATAGAGTAGAGTAGAGTAGGAATAGAGTAGAGTAGAGTAGGGATAGAATAGAATAGAATAGAATAGAATAGAATAGAATAGAATAGAATAGAATAGAATAGAACAGAGTCGAGTCGAGCCGAGCCGAGTCGAGAAGAGATAGAATAGAATAGAATAGAGTAGAGTAGAGTAGAGTAGAGTAGAGTAGAGTAGAGTAGAGTAGAGTAGAGTAGAGTAGAGTAGAGTAGAGTAGAGTAGGAATTGGAATTGGAATTGGAATAGGAATAGAGTAAAGTAGAGTAGGAATAGAGTAGAGTAGGGATAGAATAGATAGAATAGAAATAGAGTAGAGTAGAGTAGAGTAGAGTAAGAGTAGAGTAGAGTAGAGTAGGAATAGAGTAGAGTAGAGTAGGGATAGAATAGAATAGAATAGAATAGAATAGAATAGAATAGAATAGAATAGAATAGAATAACAGAGTTGGAAGGGACCACCCAAGCAGGGGACCCTACACCATTTCTGACAGATGGCAGTCCAGTCTCATCTTGAAAGCTTCCAGGGATGAATCTCCCACAACTTCTGAAGGCAAGCTGTTCCACTGGTTGATTGTTCTCATTGTCAGACAATTTCTCCTTATTTCTAGCTTGAATCTCTCCTTGATCAGTTTCCATCCATTGTTCCTTGTCTGGCCTTCAGGTGCTTTGGAAAATAGGTTGAATCCCCCTCCTCTCTGTGGCAGCCCCTCAAATATTGGAAGACTGCTATCATGTCTCCCCTGGTCCTTCTCTTCACTAGACTAGCAATGCCCAGTTCCTGCAACCGTTTTAGCCTTCAGTCCCCTAATTGTCTTTGATGTCTTGATGATGAACTGGAGAGCCCCTTTTGTCCTTTGACCCCCTTATGGATGATTATGGTTTATCCAACATGCAGAAATCTAAGAGAAAATAGCTAAATGTAAATCCTTCACGGGGTGGATATAATCCTTCTGATTAGCAACATTGGTTATCTGAGGTTACTTACATCTCCTCACTGCAGTTTTCCGGCTTTTCCATTCTATAGCCTGTTTTTAAGAGGTTAAAGAGCCTCTCTGGAGCAATTCCTGGATATGGGTTCCCTCCGAGGGTCACAATTTCCCATAACAGCACTCCAAACGACCACCTAAGGGGGGAAAGAACAAAAAAAAAATCGGAAGCAGTTAGTTCTGCAGATCAAAGAAACCTTGCACAATATCTCAAAAGAACTGAGGGCAAACCCATCGGAAGGAATTCTATTTTTCTTGCCAGCTTTCCAAACTTTCTTTCTTTCTTACAGTCAAATGTCGAGGGGCAACAGACAGGCTGTATCAAAATCTCTCTCTCTCCCTCTCCCTCTCCCTCTCTCTCTCTCTCTCTCTCTCTCTCTCTCTCTCTCTCTCTCTCTCTCTCTCACACACACACACACACACACACACACACACACAAAACAGAGGGGTTTTTTTGCAAGTGTGCTGCACTGTTTTAGAATCACAAACATAAGAAGTTTTTAAAAAAAGGTATATAATTTTGGCTCTCAGATAAACTTAAATTTGGTCATTACCCAGAGGATAGCATATGGGGTCCTTGGTGCCCTCTGAGATTGGGGGTTTTCTTGCAGATGTTTCATTACCCAACTAGGTGACATCATCAGTACTAGAAGGAAGTATGGAAAGAGGAGGAGGAGGAGGAGGACTGTGGTGTCCTTGGTTGTTTTCTTGTAGACGTTTCATTACCTAACTAGGTAACATCATCAGTCCTAGAAGGGAGCATGAAAAGAGGAGGAGGAGGAGGAGGAGGAGGAGGAGGAGGAGGAGGACGACGACGACTGTGGAGTCATCAGTCCAGTCCTAGCCGGGAATAAACAAAATGGAGACTGCCTTAGAAAGAAGGGTGTGGTTTATTGAAGAGGAGAGTCAGACGGAAAGATGGCTCTGGGTAAGCTGACCACATGTTGCTGAGGGTGGTTGGTATTTATACCTTCTTGGGCTTTTGTGTTTGGAGTTGTTCCCGTGGCATGAACTTTGACCTTGATTTTTGTCTAAGTGAGTTTGCACAGAATGGCCTAACTAAATTTTGCTTTGTGTTGCTTCATGTACTGTAGAGAAAGCTGATGGCTCTTGAATGTAGAATTCCATAAGTGAGAAGTAGTATAATATAGTTACAAAGCAATTTATTAGCTGTGACAACGAATTTAAAAGTGGTTTTCGGGCTAGTTCTGCTCTGTTATAAAAGCCCAGGAATATAGAAGCTTAAAGGATTTTTTCCCCCAAAACTACTTTGTAATACGCAACATTTAAAGTAAGTCAATTTTGTGCCAAAACCTGGGGGAAAACAAATTGTCAGGGGGATGAGAAGAGACACTGTTATTTGTGTGTTAATTATACAAACACAGAGAAATGCTTCTCAAGTAGTTTGGATATAAAAGAAACTCTGTCCTAATGTGGATTACAATGGGGTGATTAGAGTCAATTGTTATCTCTGAATGATATATTTAGTTGAGTTTTTCTTCCAAGGTTGCTAAGTAATGGGAATTTCTGCCAGGATTCGTAAACATGCAGATAGACCTGAGATGAGCATCATGATTTAAAATTCCCTAAGATATGAAATTACTCCCTAAATTAATAATACCTCTCTGTGTTACCACTGGACGTAATAGATACTCTGAATTTTGATCCTTGGGGAAAGTTGGAAACTTCCCAAGAGCAATTATATGATCTTCCTGTTTTTTTTCCAGCATTTCAACAGTATTTCTCTTGCTTATGTTGGCAAAATGGAACAAGTGTGAAAGACTATCAGGTTTAGTGTGTGTACTATTCTAAGGTCAAATATAGTCATTAATATGCTATTTATGGACCTGCCCTGTATTTATTTCCTTACAACTTTAACTGTTTAATAATGTCCATCTGGGAGAAGCCAACAGCCTGGAGACCAAATATCGTCTCCAGAGAAACAGTCAAGATATTATCAATATTTTGCTCAATCTCAGTCTTCAGAGCTTGGTAGATATTTATCATGATTCTCATATCATCTCAGAAATCACACTTCAACCTGGTCCAGAATCTCATTATCACACATAAGACAAAAACAGCTACACAGAAGCTTGATTCTACCAATGGTTTGCTGGATCAGATCTAAGGTTAATCTAGTGCAGCTAAAGAACTTCATAATTGCAAATCGTAAACAGATCTATTCTTTGTCCAGGATCAATCTTCTTCCTCCGTGGGTGCAAAGTCTACAGAAGCTCACAAACATTTATTTTTTTAAAAAACAATGCATGGGATTTATAGGTAGAAGTACTTGGTATGTCTGGTTTAATGAAAAGAAGAACTAGGGGGTGACATGGTAGCAGTGTTCCAATATCTAAGGGGCTATTGCAAAGAAGAGGGGGTCAAATTATTCTCCAAAGCACCAGAAGACAGGACAAGAAGCAACGGATGGAAACTAATCAAGGAGAGAACCAACCTAGAACTAAGGAGAAATGTCCTGATAGTTAGAACAATTAATCAATGGAACAACTTGCCTCTAGAAATTGTGGGTGCTCTATCTCTGGAGGTTTTCAAGAGGAGAAAGGAGAACCACTTGTCTGAAATGGTTGTCCAATCTTCTCTTGGAAACCTCCAGAGAGCAGGGACTAGAAGACCACCCCTTCCAACACTGTTATTCTGGTGCTAACGGATAACCATTCTAAATAATCAATTTTAGTTGATACCCTTACCACTGTTTATCTGCTGTTTGCTGCTAGACATACAGAAATGTGGACATGCTAACATTTGCTGGAGACGTGTCTCCAAATAAATGCTTATTAAATAACCCAGTTAGGCTAAATTTGTGACACTTCTGTCATCACGTTGGGATTTGTGTTTTCTTTTGGGTTGCTTCAGTTAAAGTTGGCTACTTCCCAACGGTCTGTGGTTTCTTCATCCCCCGCTGATTGAAATACGAGCACAACTATTCACTGCTCAACATCCTTCTTTTTTTTTTCTTTTGTCTGAGAACACTCCGTAGCTCTGATGATGTATTGTGATACCCAAGAACCAGCCGTTGGTTTTCTTTAGCGCTCGAAGTAGACTCCAACCCTGTCTTCCTATTTACACAATTCCCCTAACCTCACTGCAGTTGACTCCAAGTGGCCTTCTGAAGGTCATGAGATCCTCCACCAAAGATGTTATGGACTCTCAAAGAAATTGTAAGGGGGGGGAGGGAAGAAACTCAACAGTTGTAGCCAGCAAACAGAAATAGATAAATTTTGTAACTTCTGAAAGAAGAATTTGTCATGGAAAGGTATTTTTTCCCATGCGATATGTCAAGCACGAAGGCCGTACATTATGATGCAGTTAAGAAGATTTATTGTTCAATTGATTTGCTTATAAAGGTTAAATGTAAAGATAATTAAGATATATATATAAGCTAAAAATCTATTGGTGAATGTAATAAATACGTTTTTACTTAGAGGGAATAATAAAAATTATTAGCTTAAATATGAGATAGTAGCTATTCAGAGAAAAAGAGAGGAAAGTATTAAATGTTGAAGTAAGAGAAATTTTGGTTACTAAATTTAAGATATTTGGAAGTTACCAGAAAATAAGAATATTACACTGTATTATTAATCGGTTGATGTAAGTTGGTGAGAATTCAAATAGATAAGACGTGTATCCTGAACATTAGATCTTGTGATGAATTGTGATAAAGGGAATTGGGGTTATTTAAAACTTGGGAATTATAAATATTAAACGTTAAATTTAAATATTAATGGGAAACTAAACATTGGGAAAAATTAACCAGGACATTGATTGTCTAAAAATATTGAACGTTAAAATAACTAGGATACATATAAACTAAAAATTATTGATAAATGTAAGAAAGTTATTTTTATTTAATCGATATAATAAGAATTGTATTAATTTAAATATGAGACAGTAAATACTAAGGGGAAAAGAGAGGAAATATTTAATGTAATAGTTTGAGATCTGTACTAAAAGCGATTTGTGTGTTATCGAATTATTGATCAACTCAGCTGCCACGTTGCTTTTCAAATATTTAAATGTAAAACTAAAAAATCAATAAAATTTTCTTTAAAAAAAAAAAGATTTATTGTTCAAGTCTATGCCCAAGAATCTAGCCACCTAACGTTCCATACTAAATTGGCACTAGATAAATCAATGGTATTCACGAGGGTTTGGACTGAGACCATTTGTGGGAACGCAAAGATTCTAGACTGATGACTTGCTTAACTCCACCCACCTGCTTGTCACCTTCAATAGCTGCTCAAATGAGTGAATGTAGTAGAGAAGAGCTTTTTTTTTTTTTACAAAAAAAGAGGAAAAAAAGAACAAGAGAGAATAACAGAATAACAGTTAGAAGGGACCTTTGATCAACCCCCTGCCCAGACAGGATACTCTAAACCAGGGGTAGACAACCTTGGCTCTTTTATGACTGGTGGACTTCAACTCCCAGAATTCCTGAGCCAGCCAT
The DNA here is from genome assembly GCF_001527695.2 of Protobothrops mucrosquamatus. Taxonomy (NCBI): domain Eukaryota; kingdom Metazoa; phylum Chordata; class Lepidosauria; order Squamata; family Viperidae; genus Protobothrops; species Protobothrops mucrosquamatus. The sequence goes on along the minus strand of NW_015387721.1, from coordinate 239,717 downwards.
GCTGAGGGGAAAGGGAGAGGTTTCCAAGCTGAGCCCTGCTGGCTCAGGAATTCTGGGAGTTGAAGTCCACGAGTCATAAAAGAGCCAAGGTTGCCTACCCCTGCCCTAAACCATTTCAGAGAGAGTTACTCTTTGTTGGAAACGCCACCTCTTTCCCCAACCTCCATTTTTTTTAATTGCAAAGAAGAACTAGGGGGTGACATGGTAGCAGTGTTCCAATATCTAAGGGGCTATCGCAAAGAAGAGGGGGTCAAATTATTCTTCAAAGCACCAGAAGGCAGGACAAGAAGCAATGGATGGAAACTAATCAAGAGAGAAACAGGATATTTGTATATAAAATCCGAAAAGCTAAAGAAGCTACTTTATTCATCTGTTGGATCAGCATTAAGTGTCTAGAAAGAGTACAGAGAAGAGCAACAAAGATGATAGGGGACTGGAGGCTAAAACATATAAGGAATTGGGTATGTCTAGTTTAATGAAGAGAAGGATGAGGGGGGAACAGGATAGCAGTCTTCCAGTATCTCAGGGGCTGGCCCAAAGAAGAGGGAGTCAAGCTATTCTCCAAAGCACCTGAAGGCAGGAGAAGAAGCAACAGATGGAAACTAATCAAGGAGAGAAGCAACCTAGAACTAAGCAGAAATTTCCTGACAGTTAGAACAATTAACCAGTGGAACGACCTGCCTCCAGAAGTTGTGAATGCTCTAACACTGGAACTTTTTAAAGAAGAGATTGGACAACCATTTGTCTGAAATGATCTAGGGTTGGACTGGAAGACCTCCAAGGTCCCTTCCAAATCTGTTATCAGTTGAAAAAAAATCAGTACAAAATAATAGCAAATGGCCTATAGGTCAGCATTCTTTCAGCGCTGCCATTTTCTGTGAGACAAATAGGGAATAACACAGGTTCCCGGGAGACACTCTAATGACATCATATAAGCATGACACCGTAATATAAAAACCACATGAATTGTGTCATTTGCCCAATTCGGAACATGGGGCAAATATTCATCACCTGCAAATGTTCGGGTAATGACACGACTGACACAAATGACACATTTTGAGCCATTCAGGCAATGATGCCCCAAGGATACCGCAAAGTCTCTCTTGCAACAAACACCATCGGCACCCATGGAGCTCCTGCTCAGATTTAAAGATACCCATTTATGATACCCATTTATGAGTCGGCCGGATGGAGGACCTGGATGCGGCCTGGCGGCACCGCGGCCCGGCGGAGGATCCTTTCTGAAGGATCGGCCGGGTGGAAAACCTGGCGGGGACGGAGGATCTGGCTAGGTCGGTGGTCGGCCGGGTGGAAGATCCGGATGCGGCCTGGTGGCCTGGTGGAAGAACGGGTAGGCCTCTTCGGCTGGATGGTGG
>NW_015387721.1:227848-235738 GCF_001527695.2 Protobothrops mucrosquamatus | reverse complement strand
ATCGGACCTGGATATCTCCGAGACCGCCTTCTGCCTCAGAGTGCCTCCCATCGGCCGGTACGCTCCCACAGAGTGGGTCTCCTCAGGGTGCCGTCAGCCAGACAGTGCCGGCTGGCGACTCCCAGGGGGAGGGCCTTCTCAGTGGGAGCCCCCACCCTCTGGAATGAACTACCCCCAGAGATCCGGGTGATCCCGGATCTCCCTTCCTTCCGCCGCGCCCTTAAGACATGGCTATTTCAACAAGCAGGACTGGCCTAGGGGGAGATTTTTAGTGGGGTTTTAAAAATAATTTTAAATTGACACAGGCCAAATCCTATATTTCATTTTAATTATGTTTTTAAATCGGGGTATTTTTGTATTTGTTTTTTATCAGGCTGTCAGCCGCCCTGAGTCCGTAAGGAGAAGGGCGGGGTAAAAATTCAATTAAATAAATAAAATAAATAAATAAATAAAAATAGCACAACTCAACTTACACATCACTCTGGGTTGTGTAGATGTGATCAAAGAGAGACTCTATTGCCATCCATTTTACAGGTATTCGACCCTATGGGAAGAGAAATATATATATATATTACTTGTTGCAAGCATATCTGAACGTTACTTCTAAAACCACTATCGGCAAACAGTTCTTTTTTTTTTTAATCCCTCGCTTTCAGCTTCTCTCGTTGCTTTTTCTCAGAGATGAGTTAGTTGAGGATGGATTTTCCAGTTGCACTAACTGGGCCCAGCCAAGATTCATATGCTACGATATGCAGATTTACCTTGGTTACGTAGTTACAAGAATTCTGGTACTCCCATAAAGGGAGAGGCCTTCCAATTAAAATGATCTAGTCTTTATTCTGATGCTCCTTGTCTTGAATAGAATAGAATAGAATAGAATAGAATAGAATAGAATAGAATAGAATAGAATAGAATAGAATAGAATAGAATAACAAGAGTTGAAAGAGACACTGGAGGTCTTCTAGTCCAACCCCCTGCTCAAGCAAGAGACCCATTCCGGACAAACGGCTGTCCAGTCTCTTCTTAAAAACCTCCAGTGATGGAGCACCCACAACTTCTGGAATTGTAATACGTTTTCTTTTTTTTAAATTCCCACTGCTGTTGAAACACAGAGCCAGCACGGACTAGTGGTTAAGCCACCGATTTAGAAACCAGGAGATTCTCAGTTCAAGTCCCACCTTAGCCATGAAACCAGTTGGGTGACCTTGGGCCAGTCCCTCTCTCTCTCAGCCCAAATCACTAGAATAACCTTTTTGGAATGTTATACAGATAGTCCTGGACTTACAATCTTTCACGGAGTAACCAAAATTGCAACGGCGCTGAAAAAAGTGATTAGCACCGTTTTTCATACAACCGTTGCAGCATCCCCATGTCGCGTGAGCAAAATTCAGACGTTTGGCAACTGACTCACATTTATGGCAGTCGCAGTGTCCCGGGGGTCAGGTGGTTCCCGTTTGCAACCGCCTGACAAAGTCAATGGGGAAGCCTGATTCACTTAACCGTGTTACTAACTTAACAACTGCAGCGACGGACTTAGCAACTCTGACTGAGAAAGGTCGTAAAATGGAGCACAACTCCGTTAGCCACTGTCTTCGCTGTTCTAAGTCCCGATATTTCCTAGCAGTCATTTATAGACCCTTCAAATCAAGAGATCGCTGTGGGAATAAATAATTGCCTTCCTCACCTTGCTCCTCTTGACGTAAGAGTCCTCTTCGTAAACGTCTCGAGACAAACCAAAGTCAGAAATCTTCATTTTACGCCCTTCTGCTACTAAGACGTTCCTGGCTGCTAAATCACGGTGAACCAGCTTGGGAGAAACAAACGAAACAAAAAACAAGTCAGAAATTAACGTTACTCGTTGACGCGAATAAAGGTTAAAGGTCACAGAAAGAGGGCGGGCGTGAAAGGGGAACCCCCTACCTTCATTTCGGCAAGGTATTGCATGCCACGGGAGATCTGCCACGCAAAGGAGATCAAGTCACCCATAGTCAGGGCCCGCTCGTCTGGGTTGTCCAAGTAGCTAGAATTCCTGTTTGTATCGTTTCCCACGTAGCTGGGTCCCACTTTCCGGCTTTCCCTTAGGAAACTCCGCAAGGAGCCGTATTTAGCGTACTCCACTATTAAGTATAAAGGCCCTGAGGTCAAACAAAAGGGGAGGGCGGGAGAGAGAAGTTCAATCAACTTGCCCTCAACAGATACGCCTGCAAAACAAATTTGGCAAGGTCTTTATTTTTATTTTTTTTTAGTTTGCACCAAGAGAAGTTCATTTTAGTTTTACGCATCGCACATTCAGAAGTGTTATCCTCTCCGTTGGGGGATTAGTCTCCTGTATGAGACTTTAAGAATTCAGACTTACTTACTTTCTGTTTCTTTTCTTTCCTTCCCTCCTTTCCTTCCTTCCTCTTCCCTTCCTTCCATCCTTCCTCCCTCCTTCCTTCCTCCCTCCCTCCTCCCTTCCTTTCATCCTCCCTTCCTCCCTCCCTCCTGTTTCTTCCCCTCCTTCCTTCCTTCCTTCCTTCCTTCCTTCCCTCCCTCCCTCTCATTCCTTCCTTCTTTCCTTTCTCTCTTTCTTCCATTCTTTCCTTTCCTTCCTTCCCCTTCCTTCCTCTCTCCCTCCTTCCTCCCTCCCTCTTCCCTTCCTTTCTTCCTTCCATCCTCCCTCCTCCTTCCTTCCTTCCTTCCTCCCTTTCTTCCTCCTTCCCTTCCTCCCTCCTGTCCCTCCTTCCCTTCCTTCTCCCTCCCTCTCTTCCATTCCTTCCTTCCTCACTCACTCACTCCTTCCCTTCCTTCCTTCCTTCCTCTCTCCTTCTTCCTTCCTTCCTTTCTCTCTCCTTCTTCCTTTCTTTCCTTCGTTCCTTCCTCCTCCCTCCCTCCTTCTTTCCTTCTATCCTCCCTCCTTCCCTCCCTCCCTCCTTCAATACAACAGGCAATTGCCTAAGAGTGTGCGTGGCTTAGAAATGGAGAATCTGAGGCCAGGGCTCGTGACAGCCATTTAAATAATCCAGATAAACAAGACCATGCTACCCACGTTTAACAGGGGTGGGTTCTTCCGAGGCAAACCTAGATTTAAACCCTGAATGTTTTGTCCAGGAATTTAAAAAGACCACAATTGCCCAGGATCGTTTCTCTTTATACGGCTAGACCATGTCTCTCAACTTTTTCCCACGGATACACTCCATTGGTGAGGGCAATCAAGCAACGGAACGAAGTTGTGGATGCTCCATCACTGGAGGTTTTCAAGAAGAGATTGGACCACCATTTGTCTGAAATGGTGTAGGATCTCCTGCCTGAGCAGGGGGGTTGGACTAGAAGACCTCCAAGGTCCCTTCCAACTCTGTTGTTCTATCTTCTATTGTGACCCTTCCTTCCCTCGTTCCTCCAACTTCTACTATTAAGGCCACTCATTCTCTCTTGCTCATCCTTTTACTCTGGAAAGCCAATTCTCCAGGAATCAAATCCAAAATACGTACCGTCCTGGCTGCAAGCACCGTACAGCCTGATGACGTGAGGATGGTTCACCTGTTTTAAAAGGTTGAACTCCGAATGCAGATCCCGGAGCTCGCTTACGGACGCATTCTCTGTAGGAACAGAGCAGGAAGAGACACGGTTCTATGACTTGAGGCAGGATTTGGCAATTACACATTCGAATAGTATGTAAATAATGGAGCAACGACTCTTCCTTTTCGGGACACCGTGGCAAAAGCAAGCTATTTTTTTTTATATATTAAATGCTATAAACATGCTATGTTAAATGGCTGAGCTGCACGCAGGATGCGTCCTGGAGGAAGAGACACCCCCCCCCAAGGGCAGTGGCCACCCTCCTGGCGCACTCCACCTGGGTGCCCCGATTAAACACAAAGACGGGGGCACTCCTCCGCCTTTAGGTACACCATGTTGGGCGGGCAGAAGAGCGAGCAGGGGTTCAGCTGGAATATCTGGGGATATTCAGGAATATCCGAGAATATCAGCCGGTCATTTGCCTTCTTTTAGAGAGACATTGAAGCCACTTGGGGGATTGTCTGTGTCCTCAGGGTCACCCAAGTAGTGCAAATGGGTGTGGAGCCTTCTTGGCTACAGGATGTTTTCTCCCCTGGGTCCCTTCCCTGTTGAAGACTCTCTAAAAGAAGGCAAATGACCAGCTCTGTCTGCAAGGAGTATAAATCCTTCCATTCCCCACCATCCAGTCAGAGCTGAAGAAGCTTCTTGGATGAGAAGAGAAACGTCTTCAAAGAAAAACAAGAAAGTCCAGTTGCCTCCTGAAAAAGCACCTTTGGGACAACCAGGACCTAGGGTGGCTGAGAATCTCCTTAGACATTTACAGATAACTGTTAATTCAGCAACCAGGCCAGTCATCCCTGGCAGGTGTTGAGCTGAACAATTCCTGAGCATTACACAATCTTTTAACTGTTATCCGATTGCCAATGAAGGATGACTCACACAGTAATTATAAGGGGGAGAGTGCCGACACATTTGGGTGGAAAGTGACACATCCATTTAAACTGTTCCAGGAAAGCTGCATGGCTGATTATATTTATTAGGGGTTAAAGAAAGAACAGGGGAATTATACTGTGCAGGGGGGTTTAGGAAGGACAACTTGGAAGAATTGGAAAGCACAACTCTTGATTTGGAAAGAAATCAAACTTGTTTAAGTCCAAGAATTGGGATCCACAGACGTGTTTGCTTGGACTTTTAATTTCAAAGTGCCTTCCTATTATGTAACTTTTTTTTTCTCGCCATGCATATGTATACATGATCTGAACTAGACTGTGATGTCTCTCTGTGTCATATAATGTATGTGGATATATGCATAATTCTGTATTTACTTATATATTTTTATCATATTTATGTAGCGTATATCGGAGGTGGTCACCCTTTGGGAGCTGCATGCAATGAAATTTCATTTTAATGTATGCCGATTAGTGTACATTCAAAGTGACAATAATGTTATTATTCTATTCTATTCTATTCTATTCTATTCTATTCTATTCTATTCTATTCTATTCTATTCTATACCTTTTCTCTGTTCTATACCTTTTCTCTATTCTATTCTACATTCTATTCTACATTCTATTCTACTCTACTCTACTCTATTCTATTCTTTCTATATTCTATATTCTATTCTATTCTATTCTATTCCTTTTCTCTATTCTATTCTATTCTATTCTATTCTATTCTATTCTATTCTATTCTATTCTATTCTATTATTTTACTTCCAGAAAAAGGGCTTTCTTTTTTCATTCCCTGTGATTCTTTCCTTCACTGTCAATTTTCAAAGAAAAACAGCCCAAAAATGACATTTTTCTGAGAATGTTAGATTACACTGGTTTGGCTGCTTCAACCACGGTTTCCAAGAATCTGATTCATCCATGGATAGTGCTGAATTTAATTTTGAAACTCTTCTGGCACTTGAAATCTGACATCGCTTTGGATTTGAGTCCTGTCTAATCTTTTCACGGATGTATTTTCTTCACTGCGAGCTAAAAGGTAAAATTGCAAAAGGTGAAAGAACATAAAAGATAAGAATTTCAGGACAATTATTCCTGATGTAAAATGATGGTGGAGCAATATTCTGCCCAAAGGGCAACCTGCAAATGTGGCATTTTTTGTTTGAAAGTGGTTTCGAAACTCTGATACTAAATTAAAGAGAAGAGAAAGTAATTTGTTCAAAGCAGAACAAGTTTTAAAGCTGTTTCTCATTAACTGCTTGGTTATTGTCACTTTTCAGAGGATATTTACATTTTTGGATGAAGTCAGTATTCCAGTCCCAACATTTTATTTTTTTTGTGTGTGTTCTAACCCTTCAAATCAGTTACAGAAATGATTTGGATAGATTTGAAGATTATTTCCAAGGGTTCCACAGACTTTGGAGAAAATTCTGATGCATAGAATTTTAAGCCAATTGCAAATTTAGAGAAGAGAAGGGAGGAGAGGAGAGGAGAGGAGAGGAGAAGAGAAGAGAAGAGAAGAGAAGAGAAGAGAAGAGAAGAGAAGAGAAGAGAAGAGAAGAGAAGAGAAGAGAAGAGAAGAGAAGAGAAGCTATTTTTATGCTTTGAGGCATGAAATCTCCTCCTTAAACTGACAGGCAGCTAAGAAACAGAACACCCATATAAAGTTCTGAGATGCCTCTATCAAAAGGCAATTTAACTGAGATGCATCAACAAAGCTAACATTCTGCTATCATGTCCCATAAAATTACTACCATTGATCCGGCACAGAAGACCACAGTAGTGCCCTTACATGGCAGGAATAGCCAGCACCCCAGAAGACAAGCTCAAGATCCAAAAAGTTCTTGACAGACCTGAACACTGAGCCCTGTCTAACAAAATGAAATTCAACATAGAGAAAAGTGAAATTTTACACTTAGGCAAGAAAAAACAACTACATAGGTAGAGACTGTGTGGAGCTTGGCTCAATGCAAGTAACTGTGAGAGGGATCTTGGAGTCCTAGTGAACAGTCACTTAAATATGAGCAGCAGCCAAAAAAGCCAATGCAATCCTAGCTTGCATTAACAGAGGGATACAATCAAGATCGTGTGAAGTTCTAGTACCGCGCTACAAAGCCTTAGTAAGACCAGACTTGGAATAGTGCATCCACTTCTGGTCACCACAACATAAAAAAAAGATAGTGAGACTCTGGAAAGCATGTGGAGAAGAGCAATTAGGATGATTAAAGGCCTGGAGACTAAAACATATGAATGACAGTTGCAGGAATTGAGTTTGTCTACTGTAATGAAAAGAAGGAGAAGGGGTGATAGAAGTGTTCCAATATTTGAGGGGCTCCTTCAAAGATGAGGGGGGTCAAACTGTTTTCCAAAGCAAAGGAGAAATTTCCTAACAGTGAGGACAATTAACCAGTGGAACGGCTTGCCTCCAGAAATCCTGGGCGCTCCATCACTGGAGGTTTTCAAGAAGAGACTGGACAGTCACTTGTCTGAAATGGTATAGGTTCTCCTGCTTGAGCAAGGGGCTGGAGTAGAAGACCTCCAAGGTCCCTTCCAACTCTGTTATTCTATTCTATTCTATTCTATTCTATTCTATTCTATTCTATTCTACATTCTATTCTATTCTATTCTATTCTATTCTATTATATTATATTCTACAATCTGTCTATTCTATTCTATTCTACTCTGCTCTGCTCTGCTCTACTCTTATTCTATTCTATTCTATTCTACAATCTATTCTATTCTATTCTATTCTATTCTATTCTATTCTATTCTATTCTATTCTACAATCTGTCTATTCTATTCTACTCTGCTCTGCTCTGCTCTGCTCTACTCTTATTCTATTCTATTCTATTCTATTCTATTCTATTCTATTCTATTCTATTCTATTCTATTTCTAGGTATACTTTATAATAAGTAGGACAGCTATGGAACAGAAGTAGACAGGGGTTTTTCTTACCAAACGATTCTCAAGAGCTTCCCAAGGAGAGCCTACCTTTCAGCATTTTGACCGCCACCGTGGTGTAGCCAGCTTTGCCCTTAAGTCGGAAGGCGGTCGCTTTGACAACTTTGCCAAACTCTCCCTCGCCCAGAGTCTTGCCGAGCACCAGGTTCTTCCGAGGAAATTCCCACTTAGGATCTTCCTACGGAGAAAAGGGAAGAGAAGAAAGTGAACGGAACCAAAACGGAGCAGAGTCTGGCAGATGCCTCATTCTCTCTTTCAAATTAATATGGCTGCTCCTTGCCGCGGGTCGGTGGACACAGAGAGCTGGGTCTTTCTGTTTAGGCTCCTACACGGGTAGTCTTCAACTTACGACCAAAATCCAAACATAGCTCTAACACAGAATCCTAGGTTGAAAAGGCTCTTGAGTTCAAATCCTGATCGGCCAAGCTCAGGTTTTAGATGGGTTTTTAATCTTTCTGCAAAGTTATTTCCTGGTCGGATCTA
>NW_015387721.1:225424-227813 GCF_001527695.2 Protobothrops mucrosquamatus | reverse complement strand
GGTCGGTGGACACAGAGAGCTGGGTCTTTCTGTTTAGGCTCCTACACGGGTAGTCTTCAACTTACGACCAAAATCCAAACATAGCTCTAACACAGAATCCTAGGTTGAAAAGGCTCTTGAGTTCAAATCCTGATCGGCCAAGCTCAGGTTTTAGATGGGTTTTTAATCTTTCTGCAAAGTTATTTCCTGGTCGGATCTACCTGGCAGATCTGACAGCAGAACCCCTGATTTTCTGCACAAGAGGTTGCTGTTTCAGGCCTTCTACAAAACATAGAGAAGGCAAACTTGCTTTGGTGATTAAAGAAGGATTTATAGTCTGAAATGTAATCTGCTACCTAGAGAACTACTCAAATTATTGGATGTTTTTCTGAATGTAGGCAGACGATAGCATTAAAACACCAGAAAGCTATAATAATAATAATCGTGGTTAGTGATTTTTTTTTTAAAAAAAGAGAACCAGGCTATTTTATACAGGCCACATGGAAGGATTTATATTCCTTGCAGAGAGCTGGTGATTTGCCTTCTTTTAGGGAGACGTTGAGGCCACTTGGAGGTTGACCTGTGTCTACCTCAGGGTCACCTGAGTGGTGCAAATGGGTGTGGAGCCTTCTCGGCTGCAGGATGTTTTCTGCCCTGGGTCCCTTCCCTGTTGAAGACTCTCTAAGACAGGGGTCTTCAAACTTGGCCCTTTGATGACTTGGGGACTTCAACTCCCAGAGTTCCTCAGCCAGCCTCCATTTTGTTTGTTAGATTTAAGACAGGGGTCTTCAAACTTGGCCCTTTGATGACTTGGGGACTTCAACTCCCAGAATTCCTCAGCCAGGCACGCTGGCTGAGGAATTCTGGGCGTTGAAGTCCCCAAGTCATCAAAGGGCCAAAGTTTGAAGACCCCTGCTCTAAGGGAAGGCAAATGACCAGCTGTCTGCAAAGAATATAAATCCTCCCATTTCTCCACCATCCAGTCAGAGCTGAAGAAGCTTCTGGGATGAGAAGCGAAACGTCCTCAAAGAAACACAAGAAAGTCCAGTGGCCTCCTGAAAAAAAAGCACCTTTGAGACAACCATGACCTGGAGGATGGAGAATCTCCACAAATACGTGTGGATCTACTATTTATACCAGACTTGGCCAAATTAAGAGGGCTTTCCACCCCACCCCTCACCCCAAATGTAGCCTGTGCTGAGACCTTGGAACACACTGTCCATAGTGGTTACTTGGAAGAGATCCCAGGTCTACATTTTATAACTGCAGGAAGCTTGACAGTCCTACCCCACAAGACGGGAGAATTTCACATGTATAAATAGTAGGTGGCAATTATGCTGGAATCTGCCTCAATCCTCTCTGTCTTCTTGGTGCCAGGAGGAAGGGACTAATTCCTGTTTGTCAACACAGTTTTGTGCTGATTTATATAACTTCAAGGGGGCAAGGGAGAGTCTTTTCAGAAGCCACCTATTCAATCTAGACAATTGCTTCTTCTGTTCTGGGAAGCTACTGAGAATTAAAAATAAGCAAATTAACACACAGGCTTCCATGGAAAACATCTGCTCTTAATATCGAAACACATCACGGAAAGACTCGTGGTTTGAACTCTGGGTTTTTTTATGTCCTTTTTCACTTTTTCAGTTTTAATTCGAGTTGCTTACAGTTCTTCTGATTGCTCCTAAAAACCTTTAATATACAGTACAGGCGATGCTCGACTTATGAGCCCAACATTTCTGTCGCTAAGCGAGGCAGTTGGTTACGTCAGTTTTGCCCCCATTTTACGACCTTTCTCGCCGCGGATGTGAAGTCAATCACCGCAGTTGCTAATTTAGTCACAGGGTTGTTAAAGGAATCTGGCCTCCCCGTGGACTTTGCTTGCCCGGCGGTCACAAAAAGGGGATCACGTGACCCCGGGACACTGCGACCGTCATAAATAGGAGGCAGCTGCCAGGAGTCTGAATTTTGATCACGTGATCATGGGGATGCTGCAACGGTCGTAAGTGTGAAAAATGCTTATGTCTTTTTTTTTCTTTTTTTTTTGATGACTACACCAGCACGGATGATGTTACCTAGTTTGGGTAATGAAACGTCTGCAAGAAAATAATGAACTCAGAGAGCACCAAGGACCCCACAATTGTCATCCTTCTCCTCCTCCTCCTCCTCCTCCTCCTCCTCCTCCATGCAAACCCCATTCCCTTCTAGCACGGATGATGTTGCCTAGTTGGGTAATGAAATGTCTGCAGGAAAACAACCAAGCTCAGAGAGCACCAAGGACCCCACAATTGTCATCCTTCTCCTTCTCCTTCTCCTTCTCCTCCTCCTCCATGCAAACCCCACTCCCTTCTAGCACGGATGATGTTACCTAGTTGGGTAATGAAACATCTGCAAGAAAACAACCAAGCTCAGAGAG